>NW_024041150.1:670772-852217 GCF_014851395.1 Micropterus salmoides
TTGTGCATGGGGCATGTTGATATTTAATGTTAAAAAATACATGAATACAAGTCTTCTCCCAAAAATTTACTTGTAATGCAAAACATTTTGGTTAGCCCTGCTAAAAAGAAAGAATGCACAAGCCTTTGTTACTGCTGTATTCTGTGTGTATAGTGATGTTTTTTGTCTCTGTGTGTTGCCTTGTTGCTGTAAGGCTCTTTTCTGTAGATAAAATGTTCCAGAGAAAGGGATGATCTCTAAAGACAGAAACCCATTCCCAAACCATTCTCTGTTCCCCTCAGCGTTTCTTTTAAACCTCCATCTGGAAGACCAGGCTCCTCACCATGTCCCTAAGTGTGAGTTCAGCCACCCTTGTACCACAGATGAGGGCTGGAAGGTAGATTGTATAGCCTGATGAACTGAGAGATTGGTCAACCCAAAGGAGGCAATACAGCATTTTTAGGAGAGTACTGTGGCCTTAAACATGGAGGGTCTGATTCTCATCCCAGTCACTTCACACTCCGCAACAAACCACAAACCATTATACATAGGAGGATGTGGTCTGAAGAAGTGAGCAGCACTACATCATCTGCACTCACTACACAGAACACTCTCTACCCCTTGCCTTAATCTGAGATGACTTACGATTAAACAACTGATTCACTGTTTCATGCTCAAAACACAGGTTTTCAGGGAAAGTAAATCTTTTCACATAAATATAATTGGGGGAAAAGGCACACAAATGTTTTTATTGTCATAATTATATTCTTTAGTTGTTCCTTTTCTTCATCTCTAATATAGGTAACAGTGAAAGCTGTAGAGTAGGTGAATTCTGACTGAGCAAGAGGTGCTGGGAGAGAAAGAGAGGTGCATGCTAGCTGTAGTGACAGATGTGAAACCGAAACCATGTTAATGTCCAAGAAATAGAGAGGTGGGGAGATGGATCGACAGAGACGGATGGGAAACCTGAGTTAAGTTGGCATTGAAGGGCAAATGCAGCTGGCAGCTGATCAATGGGAGATGACTAATAAGGATCTGATTGCACATAGCATATCCGTGTGTGTTTGTGTGCTTCTTTCTGTCTGGGTTACTGAACACGGTGCTGTCCAACTTGCCAGCGAGCACACAACGATGTGCTCACAGTACAGCGCTCTCGTTGTGTACATGTGGCATTGTGTGTGTGTGTGTGTGTGTGTGTGTGTGTAATGTAACCTGACACATCCATGTAGCTCTCATTAATGAAGAGTGAGTACTTGCTTTTGAAGGACACTGACCACACACACACACATAGCATGGACTATCTACTTTGTATATGATAGTAGCATGTGCTCTGTCTCTCAGACACACACATAGGAGAAAGAAGTGCTCCAGTGTTCCTTCCATCTTTATAGTCAGTTGAATAATTCAACAGAATTAATGTTGGTGTAGACCTCATCTCCCTCCCTCTTGCTCTATCACTTTTTTACTTGTATTTTTTGCTTCTCTCTCGTTTCCGATAACTCTCTCCTCCAGACGTCTTTTTTCTCCTTTCTTTACACCTCTCTTGTAGTTTAGCTTTTCTTTTTTTATTTTTAAATCTGGTGCTACTGTGGTGCACAGGAAATGTCCTATATTTCTAGAAGAAGCAAAAGCAGCTTAAATGGCATTTATACTGTATTGTGTTTTCTTCCCTTTTTAAGTGATATTTATGATAAACAGAATAAACTGTAGAGACTCACTTATTCAACAGATAAACCAAGTATAAACTAAAAATCCATCATGGGACTTAGTGCATTTTACATGATTGCCAAGTCACCCCATGCAATTATAGATCAAAACTCACCAAATCATAATGACTTAGTAGGTGTCACCAAAGTAAAAAAAAATGATGCGGATTACATCAAATTGTCTGCAGGGTTAACAGTGCAGAAGAATAAATTTCCAATGCAGATTTATGCTTCTTGAATATTTGTTGTTCCATTTCTGCCATTAGGCTTTGATAAAAATAAAACAATAAAAGGAACAATCCTTGAGCTATATCACTGTGAACATCCAGCAGAAACCTCAGACCTCTAAACCACATCTCGCTGATCTCTGAGTGGTGTGATTGATGCCAAGGTCTATTTTTTGAAATGTTCTTCAGTGGCTTGACTTGGTCCAGGGGTCATGGATTGCATTTTGTTCAGGTGAGAGTAAGGGCCAGCTGTCAGACTAAAATCCCAAATTGGAGATATAAGTGAACTGTGGCTAACACTGGCATTGGATCTGTGTTTATTCGTTTTGACTCACCTTCATCTTCCATCTCTTCCAGCCTCTCTCTGTCTGTCTCTATATCAATGGTAGCCTGAAAGGTCGAACTTTACCAGACTGTAGCGGCTGGCTGACTGGCTGAAACGTAATCAAGCGTGCCAGACTATTTCCCCAAACTGAGACACACACACACACACACACACACACACACACACACACACACACACACACAGGTCCAGAGTAGCTATTTCCTGGTGTTGACACTTTGTCATTTGTTACACAGACATCTCTTCTCCTTCACCGGCCTGGCTGGACCATGGCCAGAGTTTGTTGTGTTGTGTCTGCTAGCTAAATAGCAAAAGAGACAGGCAAAGGGGGAAAAGGAGAAGGGAGAGAGAGCACCAGGGCAAGATATAAAAAAAAAATTATGTTCTGTCACTCTCTCCAGGATCTCAAGTGAGTATTTGTGATTATTAAAACCCTAAATGGCTGAATTTGTACCAAAATTGCGCTGCACTAATTGTGCTATTTTGAGGTAAACTGTGACAATATTCTTAATTGCAAGTCAGTTGTAAATAAGTGCATCTGATTAAGGAACTTACTGTCAATCATACAATGTAATGAATTCAAGTGAGAGCACAAAATAAGTAATCTTTTGGGATTTCAGGAATGCTCAGTTAAGAAGCTAAAGTGTGCAGTTAGCTTGGGCAAGAAATTGATAGCAATTATATAACTTAATTTATGAGGTGACCTTAATGCTTCCTACCTTGACATAAAGAGCTACCAACATGCTCATTTAACCAGCTGCTTTGTTTAAGGTATTAGATCGAGTCCTATTCACCATGATTACAAGGAAGACGGTTTGTAGGAATTGAAGCTTATTCTTTACTTTGGCTCATAAAGGTTGCTTTGAATTGGAATATTTCTGTGCATAAACTGTGGTAATTGTACCAATCACCACAGTTATGTACCCTCACAGTTTATAACTCTTTATCACAGAAATCCTGCGGTGACTGGAGGCTTGAAGGTATTGCTCTGATCGGGTTGAGTTTGTGCTAATTAGTGTGATCACAGGCGAGAGCAATTATGACTATTACTGGAAGTAACTGGCCTTTAGTGTTGATGTTGCTACACATTCAATAAGATGACAGAAAAAAATGATGGAGAGCTGGGTGATATATGCTAGATAAAACAGACAGACGGGTTGATGAGAATTGTCATGATTGTCACCCAACCAGCTCTTGACATTTTCAAACAAAAGATAAAGAGATGGTAAAATGAAGGTAAGATGAGAGGCACTGAGATGAAGTGGGATTTAGGAGAGAAAGAAAGAAAGAGATTAGTGGGCAAGTGAAGCATGGAGAGAAGGTTGGAAAAGGAAAGAGTGGGGGATAGAGAAAAGGGATGGATGAAGTAAGGGGCAGATGAAGTAAACGAGGGAGGGATATGATAGAGGACTGTATGGCAGAGAGACACAGTCCATCATGCACCCTGTCTCACTGTGAAAAGAGGAAGGACAAAGTTTAACCAGGATTTATCGCCTGTGTCTAGTCACTGGAATAAGGCTTGGGATATAGATCATCATGGAGGACACAAATAGACTTGCATGCACCTGAGATAGCGCCACTTCCCTTTCTTTTCTGAATATTCCACCACTAGAGCTGGTCCAACTAAACGTGTTTGAGCTACTAGGAGGGGAACTGTTGACTGATGAAGTCTCAACCAGTGTTAATCATATGTTAAGCTGTTGTAAAGAGATGATTTGAGTTATACAATATTGTTTTATCTCTCAACCAGGACACTGTTAAAAAGTCTATGCCCTACACAGACTGAATAATCCACTTTAGGCATTTTTAATTCAGAGTTAAAAAGTAGTAATCAGAGATCTTGATTTTATGAAGTATGGTACCACTTTCTACCACTTGCAAAGCTCTTAATTATTGTGTTTCATCATCTAAATGTTGCTCTATATTTCAAGCAGGCTGGCTTTAAAAAGGAAATCACAGCAGGGATTGGAAATCACACTACAGAGTGAGGAGTAGGTTTAAAGTTAGGACAAAATAATGCTTCTGCAGTAGAAGTTTTAAAATCTTTATCACATGAAAGACTTGTTTTATTCTTGTGAGTGCTGATATTGAACAAGAAATGTGGACAAATCCTAAGATTGTCCAAAAATACGGCACAGATTGCTCACCAGGCTAAGACTGACCAGTCTTTGAAACAATCCATTCATGTATTTGCATGAAGACAGTCAGCTAACTCATCAAGGCAGCTAAAATAACCAGTCCATGTCCATACCACCTTCACATTAAGTATATATATATATATATAAAATTTCATTTATAATTTTAGTTTATACCAAGGCAAATCAAATTCCTTGTATCTGAAAATGTACCTGGAAATAACTGATTCTTATTCTAATATTCATAAAAGCAATGTGGGATGGTAAAATATTAACAGGATTTGGGCAATAAATGAATAATCATTATTAATAAAACATTAACAAAAACCAGAAAGTTTTGCTTGGAATGAATCTGTTCTTGTTCCTTCCTTCGTCATATGCTGCAGATTTCAGAGGAAATATAAAAGCAAATGAACCATTCAAGATTGAAGTTTGTGTCCAAGGATTACAAGAATTATATATATATATATATATATGTTTCTGCTCTATTTTTAGGATTGCGGACATGAGAGATAAACAAGTCAATGCAGTCATAATTTGTCCTAATATCCTTGGGGAATTTAAAGGTACTGTGTCATTATGGCCCCATAGCTGTTTAAAGATGTTTAAATATGGCAGCACAGAAGAGGCCTGTACATCTAAACAGTGGCTTTCTTGTGTCTAAGTAAGTGATAAATCTAATTATCCGACTTCCTAGATGCACAATGGAAGGCATTGAAGTTCCACCATGGGAATAAGACTGACCTTATTCTAGATCTATAAAAAACAGACCGACGTCTAATTGAGACCTGTGTTTATTTATCAAAACGTGTAGTAACACCCGGACAGTTTTACGTTATACTAGTTTTATGCAATCAGCATGTTTTTTCAGGTACAAGTACGATAACGATAATTAGATGTTTATGATATTAGTTTTACATCCATGTTGTATATGTTTTCTGGGAGCAAAACTGAGGAGGAACTAGTTACAGAACTCAACAAAAACTGCTATGTAATTAGTTTGTGTGAGTTTTTCCAGCTACATTGTGCAGCATATTTACCTAAAATGTTGTGTTTCTCAGCTTTCACTTGAGTGAGTCCCTTGAGATCCTTTTGTATCTTGAGTCAATATGCTGTAAAGCTAAAAGCTAAACACTGTAAACAACACTACAGTTTTGCAGTGAAATTCCATTTTGGGGACAGACAAAGTGAAACCCGGTCAAACGGCACCACAACAGTAAGTAAATGGCAATTTCAATCGGATGAGGACCAGTAAGCTATAGAGAAAAGGGCACTGTGGGTGGGTTCAGCATGTTAAGGATTGTACGTAGGATTCCATTATCATTTTGGTGATTCACAACACATGGCAATGGAGAAAAAAATGAAAGGGAGACAGAGCAGTGAGAGACGAACAGTGAATGAGAAAGTCTGGAAGTTAAGAGAAAGAGAGAGAGAAAGAGGGATGGAGAAAAAAGAGGTAAGTGAAGGGTGTGTGTTTGAAAGAAAGATGATGTCTAGACTGCAGAGAGTGTGTGTGTCTCTGTTGGAGGGTTTCTGATTGTAATGACTGCAGTAAGGTTACAGGTCTAATTAGTGCCTGTACAATCAGCCACCATTACTGTACAAATACTTTGGAAAAGTCAGCAAGGTTAAGATGTTCTCTGTATCTGACTTTAACTGCATAAGTGTCTGTTTTTCATTATGTCTCATTACTTTACTCTATTTGTGGCTATGAATGCATGCTCATCTCAGTGATCTATCTGCACAATGTTCACATTTTTAGATAGTGATATGTAACATAGCTGTTTGTGCAGTGAAACTGTGTGGAATATGTTACTTTCATGCCACAGTAACATATTTGTTTGAAGTAAAAATCTGGTTTAAGGCCTGGCACTGTGTTGTAGATCCTTTTTTTGGTTTAAGGAGGTGGTATTGTGCTCATTTTCAGGTTCAAAATCTTATTTAGGGGTTGTACCAGAACAGGTTTACATGGTTTAATTAAAAAAAAAACACCATATTTTTCTCATACTGCACATTGCTGCAGCTCCTCTTTTCACCCTATGTGTTGTACGCTCCACTCTTGAGCTACAGAGTGATGCATCTTATTTGTACCAAATCTTTCTTGGGAGTTGCACATGCACAGTTTCCAGGTTAAGGACTACTAGCCAATCAGAAGCAGAGAAGGACTTTTAGGACTAAATGTTGAATGTTGAACTGTTGCCGGTGTTCTGACGATCTATGCTGCCTTGCCGAAAAATTGTACCATAGCGCAAATCGATAGACTCGACTCTGCTCGGCCCTGCTCTGTTTTCCATTGCAGATAGTACCCAGAGATAGTACGTAGCTTGTCGTTATAGCGACGCCACACACAACTGCCGCGATGTAATGTTCAGTGTCACACACAAACCAGCGACCCACACAGCTTTCTTTTTTTGTTAAAGGTAAAACGTTTCAACATTCCTCAGAATGTAAAGACAGATAAGCGGTATGAAAACCTTCCAGGTGTGTTTTCCTCTGCCATTATTGCTGCAGCGGTCTGTGTGACGGCGGGAGCAGAGGGCCCTGTGAGCGGGCGGCTGGCCGGCCTCACACGCTCCTCCCACGGGTTGGTACAGGCTTCCCCCGCAGTAGGGATGGGCGATATCTTATTGTTTGCGATATATCGTTGAAAATTCTCCTAACAATAAAAATGTGTCTCCTCACGATAATAACGATAAGTCTAGTTGATGATGTAGTTTTGTGTGCGTGCGCGATTCACTGTTCACGTGCGGACATTCTCTGTGCGGAGTGAAAACAAGCATGGCGGAAGGCGGACGTGAGGCTGAGGAGGAGCTTGTTTTTAAGCGAGGAGCTACCTCCACAATTTGGAACTGGTTTGGCTACAGAAAATCAGATGAGGAGCAAACTACCGTAATATGCAAAGTTTGCAGAAAAACGGTGGTTACAAAGAGTGGAAACACGTCCAATTTGTTCCACCATCTGAAACACAAACACAAACCAGAGTATGACGAATGTCTGAAGATACGCGAGGACCTAGGGGTAAGAAAATTACCACCCAGACAAAAATTGCCAGCGCATTTGCTAGTTGCGTCCCTTATGATAAGCAAAGTAAACGATGGAACGAATTGAGAGAAGCAGTGGCGTTTTGTTTGACAAAAGACATGTTGCCATTCCAAACTGTCGAAAAAGAAGGATTCAAGCGAATGATCCATAAACTGGACCCAAGATACAACATGCCCTCAAGGAAGTACTTTTCTAAAACAGCCCTGCCAGCGATGTATTTAGAGTGCTGCGGTAGAGTACAAACATCACTGTCTACGGCGGATTTTTATGCTTCAACTGCAGACATGTGGAGTAGCAGAGCGACTGAGCCGTACATTAGCCTTACGGTCCACTACATAAGTAGATTTCCCAGATGACCACACGGGTGAAAACATCGCAAGTGGCTTGAAGCAGTTTCTTCAAGAATGAAATTTAGATGAGGAGAAACAGGTGTACCTAACAACGGACAGCGGGGCCAATATAGTAAAAGCAGCCATTGGTAAGTTTACTCTTTTTCTCTTAGTGTCAGTATATTTAATGCATGCACACTGAGCAAACATGACCTTAATATATTAACTGTATTTATGCATTTGTTTCTGGATTAGTAACGTGACTGACTATGCAGTATTTTGAACAGCAATTCATTACATTAGCTAATGTTTATATTATGAGCATTTAATATTAAATGTTTATTTATTTAAATGATATTTTTAGTTTCATCTATTTTAATTTTAACTTCACTTTTTTATTTAAACTTTTTTTGTTTGTGTTTTTTTATTGTATTTATTTTATTCTTGTGCAAAAGAAACATAAATAAATGCATAAAAATAAATAGTTTTGTTGTTGTTTTGCACAGAGAAGCATGAGGGATACCAGGATTGACAGAGCTGTGGGAGTCTGTAAGAAGATTGTCGGTGTTTTTTCGCACAGCTGGAAAAAGCAGCGAACACTCAAAGATGCTCAAGTAGAACTTGGCCTTCCACCACACAAACTTGTGACTGAATCGGCAACACGATGGGGATCTAGGCAGAAGATGATCGGCCGGATACTTGAGCAAGAGAAGGCCATTACGCAAGTCCTGGCTGCTGACAGGTCAACCAGGCATCTGGTGCCTACTTGGCAGGATATTGATGTCCTAGACTCTGTCAGTAAAGCAGTTGGGCCTCTTCTTGATTTTACAGATGCCCTCTCTTCTGAAAACTATGTCACAGTGTCATGCTTGAAGCCTACTCTTCACCTATTCAACAGTGAGCTGCTGCAAGGGAAAGATGAAGACACAGATCTCACCAGGACAATTAAAAGTTCAATATTGGACTACATGAACACCAAATATGGTGACCAAGAGGTTCAGGAACTGATCAACATGGCAACAATTCTTGATCCACGCTTCCGCACTCAGTATATGAGTCAAGAAGAGATCCTGGTCATCAAAGCCAGAGTAGTCAGAGAGGTGGAATCCCTTTCTGTCATGCCAAGTGATGCTGGCTCTTCTACCCCTGTAACGTCATCTGGATCAACAAAAGAAGCTCAGAGTGCATCTAAAAGGCAGAAGAAGAGTCTTGGAAGTTTTTTCAAGAAACCAGCTGTTGAGATGACCACCCTTTCTGAAACAGAGAAAATTGAGGCTGAATTAAACAACTACCTGCATGGGCCACTTGCAGATGGTGAAAGCAATCCCCTTACGTGGAGGAAGGTACATGAGGTGAATTTCCCTAACATCAGTCGTTTGGTGAAAAAGTACCTGTGCATCCCCGCCACTAGTACACCCTCAGAGATTGTGTTCAGCGCTGCTGGAAATGTAGTGACATGCCAAAGGTCTCTTCTGAAACCAGCTACAGTGAATATGTTGGTCTTCTTTGCCAAAAATCTTAAGGTGTGAGCCCTGATCTCTTTTTGAAAGCTACTGAATCACACTAGTATGTGTGTTATGCAACTTGCACTACCAGACATGTTCATGTCAGCCTCATTTCTATAGTTTGCAAGAGTATATCAGTGTTTAATTAAAACTTTTATTTAAATTTAATTTATTGATTTGTTTTTTTATTTATCATCTTGTTTTGCACTATTTTGTAAACTATCTGAAGACATAGTTGGGATCATTACTTTTTGATACATGCAGTGTTTGCACTATTTTTACAATTTGTTCCATGGGACAAGAGTGTTGATAATTTAACTACCTAATTGGTGTTAGCATGTTCCACTTACGTATCATATTTCCTTTCTAAGAGTGTGTTTCACTCTGAACTTCTTTACTTTATCAGGATTTATTTGCAGTTGTACTCTGTTGTAATTTTGAAACATAACTGAAGACATGGTTGGTGATTGTTACTTTTGCTGTTTGCTTTGCACTATTTTTCCACCATGAGTATAAATAAATAAAGAATCTGTGTTTACATTTTAAACTTGTAATTGATTTGAATTATTATTATTGTTTAATTGTTGTTGTGTGATGTTTTTCATCAGTCACTGGAACACAACTTTAACATAACATAATCTGATATTTTACAGAAGAAAATAATTTATCGTCATTTGTATCGTTATCGCAATAAATTCCTGAAATTATCGTGATAAATGTTTTAGGCCATATCGCCCATCCCTACCCCGCAGCCACTTGCGGAGCTCCTCAACTCCGAAAATATTCAAGCACATTTTTGTTCTGCCATCACTTCTCATAAAACTTCCAATATTCGAAATCTACACAGCTGATTTCTCACCTCAAAACTTCTCAGAAGTGGATTTAGTGATGAAATTCCATACAAAAACTGTAAAATATAAAACTTTCTGTTGCTGGCCTCTGTCTGGTGCAGCAATGATGATGCGGTGAATAGTGACGATTCTCTCTGACCAATCAGCAGTCTGTCGTATTTTCACGTTACATTTCAGTATCCCTCAGCTCGCTTGGAACATCGATGGAGGTGATACGAAAAAAAGTACCTAGAAGCAGGTACAGGTGCAACATTTCTACAATGGAAAACCAAACAAAGGCGAGTCGAGCCAAAGGGCCTCCGATCAGACTAGCTTGGTTTGAGGGCGTGCCTGACCCCGCTAGCTGCTTGGCAGGCTTTATGACGCGTTTTCATTGTGACGTCACAAGTAAAGGAAGTGAAGGACTGGACTACAAACGGGCTGTTTTCAAGCCGTTCAGAGCAGAGCTTTCTGTGGGAGATGGGAACTCCCTTTGGGCTGGACTTTGGGCTTTTTCACTTTGCAAACCTTTTACATGCACAAAAAAGATATATAACTCAATAGAGGGGAAAAGCCTAAAAGCATAATACCATCTCGTTAAGGACCACATGTAACCCAAACCTGTTGTGATGATCTCTCACATTTTCCAAAATGGCATCATTAAAAAAAAGGCACTCAACCTGTGGAAACAGATGTATACTATCTTTAATGGCTCTGGAGGGAGCTTTACTTTCCGCCATCTTTAAAAATAAATAAATAAAATAATATATATATATATAATTTTTTTTGCTTGTTTGTTTTGTTTTTTTTTACTTTTGTTTTAATCTGTCTCTTGGGAATACTAAATTACTGGAGTTTACGGGTATTTCAATGATCTGGTCAAGAAAGACACTCTTGCCATTTAATATGCAGTTGTGTTCGTTCACATTGGCCATATTCCTTTGCTACCTTGGACTGAATTGAGCTATACTTGACGAAACTTGACAATTACAGGTAATATTTTAAATTGCCACTTTTAATTCAATTCAATTCAATTTCAATTCAATTTTATTTATATAGCGCCAAATCACAACAACAGTTATCTCACAGCGCTTTTCATAAAAGAGCAGGGTCTAGACCGTACTCTATGATGTTATTTACAGAAGCCCAACAGTTCCCACCAAGAGCAGCACTAGGCGACAGAGGCAAGGAAAAACTTCCTTTTAAGAGGCAGAAACCTCGAGCAGAACCATGGATCAGGGTGGGCGGCCATCTGCCTCGACCGGTTGGGGT
This sequence comes from Micropterus salmoides, assembly GCF_014851395.1. Lineage (NCBI taxonomy): Eukaryota > Metazoa > Chordata > Actinopteri > Centrarchiformes > Centrarchidae > Micropterus > Micropterus salmoides. The sequence continues at coordinate 682,141 of NW_024041150.1, forward strand.
GAAGGGGGGAGAGCAGATGAAATTGTAACATTATAACTTATATATGCGTAGGAGCCATTTTACCCCTCATATTTCAAAATCTATGTTTTGTCCCCCCCCCCCCACACACACACTTTTCTCCAACGATTTCGTTGGCTAGGTGAGACGGTTTACTATGACTGGCTAGCCAATCAATCACTCCACATGAGACATAATTAAACGGTTGAAAAAAATATTGTGTAAGTTAGGCCTATAGAAAACATCCAACACAATGCAAAGGGGATGCTGAAAAGTTACGGGAGGAAAAATACGAGTTTGCTGGAGGCTGGTTCACCTAAGTGCCTCAATATTATAGACTTTTCTTCTGTGCTGCTGTTATTTACAGCCTACCTGAAGACAGCAGTGAGGGCGCCTGCAGCAGGGTGGGTAGTAACTTGTTACAAGTAACGCAAATTTGCAAAATAAATAAATCAAAATAAGTCATTGCCTTTTCACGTTCCTTTATTATTTATATTTTTACTCTTTAATCCAATATTTTCTTTGGGCTAGTAATCTGTTCTTAATTTCACTACATTTTCAATTCATAACTTAACTAGTCTGTGATCTGCATTTTGCTTCATTAACCGAAATGAGCTGTCATCCAGGCTGTGTGCGCTCAGTTACGCAGAAGAGCCCAGTATAATTTGCTCCTCCTGATCCCCCCCCCCCTTCAAAACAATGCACCATGACAACCACTTGACTATTTTATGGAGGGCTTTACACCTATTAAGGACTAGGTGTAAGATTTAAGTTGTAACTTATGTCTACGTTGGACGTATTTCAGCTGGTGCAACCCTTAAAACGTTAGTAGCACGTAAACTCCGACTTAAGTTAGAAATTACGTTCAAACTAGGCTGAGTTTGAACTTACACATAGTTGGTGCAACCCAGTGCTGTTCTGAACCCTGTCAGTTACTGATTTCACACAACAAACAGCAAAACCATGCACACACTTTCAGGTGAAAGGGAGCCATGTTTGACAGTTGTAATTAAGAGAAAAGGTTGTTGGTTAAAGAGTAACTTATCACACTATCTATTGATCCTGGTCTCATTTTATTGCAAGGTTATTTTCCTTGTTCTAGAAATTGAATAATTCTGTCCATTTCACCCAAAACCACAGTTTTTTCCCAGTTTTTGATCATTATTGAGCCTAAACCTAAATAATTAGCGTTGTTACATCATAAAATGGATTTATTTTTCAACAATGATTTGTAATGGTTTTGGAAGGCACAGATAATTTAAATTGTCCTGCCAATAGGAGAGTCAGATCAGAAAACGCCTCAATGTGTGGAGGACTTGCTGCTATGGACAAGCAAACAAAAGCGTGGTACCACCACAAACTGCTTAATAATCTACTTTGAGTGCACTGTAAAACACTTCAAGTGCTAATAGTAGAATCATTTTGCCAAAAGGACTTTCACAGATTATCAGTTTATGAGCCTCTGAGCCGGTTTCTTATGTGTGTACTTCCCTCTCCTTCTATTTCACTCTTTTCTGATTTATTTTTTCAGACAGCCTTTTCTATGAAATCAGAGACTTTCAGGGCAGACTAAAAGGAGTGAGTGATTCATGCCAAATGAGACAGCCACAGCTGCACATCCCTGGCCTGATTTCCTTTCTGCACAGGTGAAGTAAAATTTGACCGAGGTTATAGCCAGTGATGGTAATCATACATCATTTGGTGGATAGGGACTGTTTTCAGGGAAGCTTGGACAAGGTCTTGAGGTCACTGGAGAGAGCTTAAATGAATGCCAAATTATCTCCTCTGCCTTCTGGGAGGCTAAACGTGCAGTGTGTTAGCAAAAAGACACAACATGCAACTCGTATGCACACTGCCAAGGATAACTGTGTCTGTTCCTCATTGTCTTCTCTGCCCTGTGGGTGCACACCCAGTGCATATGGAAGTGTTCCCTTTGTGTTTCCAGTTAGGAAGGATTTGTTTGCATTTGTGTATGGTTCTGTTTTAGGGAGGTTATTCAGGCCAGGTACAGGGGCTGCACTGACTTATGAAGAAATGCATTTTAGCAGGTTGATCAAAGTACAGAAAAGGAAAGAAATTAAAAAGTCTAACCACTCAGAGATGACAAGAGAGAAGCAGTGATGCAGAGCAAGTAGTGTCCTGGAAATTTACTTAATAAACATGAAATGTCAAGAAAACATTGGAAATATACCCCCATTATGCTATAAACAAAACAAAAAACAACAGATGTTTAGTTCATAATTGAATGGAAAATGTTTGGAAAATGAATCCCTCCTGTCTTCATTTCTCATGTTACAATTCACTTGTTTTTCAGTAGTAGTAGTTACTGTAAAGGGTCATTCCCAATCTAATGATTGTTAACTGAGAATTAATGTTTTGTTTTGAGTACATCAGAGTTCCTGATTATGTATGGAAGTGATTGACTCCAGAGCTAGTTTGACTTGGCGTGACTTGTGCTGCGTTCCAGGCAACTCGGAACTGGGAAATTTCCAATCTCCAACTAAAAAAAAAAAAACTATCCTGGAACGCCACCTGAAGTCGGACTTCCTACTTGTGAACTCGGAGAAAAAAATATCTACCCCGACTTCTGGAGTAGCAGCTGAATTACGTCACAAAACAATGTCAGCGCCCATGGAAGTACACACTGTAAATGGTAAACCATAAACTAAAAGGCAAAAAAAAGTATATTTTCATGTATTTAAATTAAAATAATACATACGATCATATAGTAAAACCTGTTCTGCATGTACATTGATGTAGAAATGTGTTAAGCATATTAGGTAGCTGGCTACAGTAAAGAATATCATAAAGTCATCTTCTCTGCATAAAAGTTATTGTTAAAAACATTAGGAAGTGTAACCTACAACATTGACTGACAACTGATGTAGCTAGAAGGGTACACAGAACTAGTAACGTTTTGGGCTATTTATGTCAGTTGTTGCAGTTAAACTGCCATCCTTTTAATTAACACCTAAACCACTGCTGAGGGTGCAACTTTGTGTGCACTTTGTCACGGACAGCCATGGTTTTTGTCCACTTTCGGCGTCATGCACCACCATGCACCTGGAACGCCTTGATGTCGGAAGTCGGAAGTTTTAACTGGGAAATATCCCAGTTCTGACCGGTCTCAAACGCAGCACTGATCCAGTGTAGGGATTTGCTGATGATGTAATATGAAGTCTGTGGGGTGGAAGGAACGAAACATTGCCCACACTAGCTCAGCACATTTCATTATTCACTTCTTATTTCATCATTTTATGTTTCAGCAGATTTCAGCAGAAGCAGTGGAATAACCATCTCTCTCTCAACAGAAAGCTATAAAGTGTTTCCCTTTGTTTCCCTCTTAGTGGTGGTCCTGTGGGCCGGCATAAATTTGCATTTAATCCTTACTGGTCTTTCTGAGTCATATGTGCTGTTTAGTTTGACCTGTTGATGGAGTATAAGGATATTTATGATCCAGCATAAATCAGCTGGGAGGTATGTTTCATTTAGATGATCAGACATTCAAATTATAGATTATAAGGACATAATGAGGCTCAGCTCACTTGAAGCAATTTTCGTGTCATTTGAGTATTACGTACTCTTATACTTTATTGTCAGACAAAAGTTTTATGGGAAAATAAGTAAAGGCTGTTGAGCGGTTCTATGAATCGATAGTTATCCGTAATGGTGGCCCTGATGATTCATGACCATCACAGGCTGGAGGTCTGAATTTGTTCAAGGTTTTAAATCAGATCTGAACAATGCTCAAAACATCATTTTAGCCTACTAAAATGTCGACCAACCTCTTTAATGGAGAAGCAAACCCACAATTGTATAAAATTGTAGGTTAAAATTATATGTTAAAAGGCCAGAAATGGAACAACAGAGTATTTAATACATTTTTAGTTAGAGATAGTAGTAGTGCTGAGTTGATGTAGATGGATAATATGGTAAATTATAAAGGCAGACCGTCTTTTTCCTTGGTATACTTTAAGAGGCAAAGTTTCCTCTGTATTGATTCACCAGATTCCACTCCTGCTGAGAGCAACATTGTCCATAATAAAAAACCCTGCTCACAGTTGGAATGGATTAGCTCACGACCGCATCGAGGACAGGAAAATAAACACCACAACACCATGGATAGCTTTTCTTGTGACCTTTTAAAAAATATTTATTTAATTTACTGTCTGCCAGGCTGCTTTACAGTTTTATGTTTTACCTTGACAGTGAAGCTTCGTGTGACATTTCCACATCTTGATATTTGGTGTTAGTTGTAGCTAATCACCGCACAGAATTAAAACGTTTCTACAGGCTGTTAGGAAAAATCTCGCAGTAAGACAGGTAATTAGATAAGCAGGCAACTTTTGTGAACAGTGTGAACAGGTGTTGTTGTGTCCTTGGCACAGGTGTAAGAAGTTAATGACATTCAGATATCAGATGTGCTCTGTGAGAAGTGCAGCGTTCATGCTGTGTGTGATCCATAGCTTCTCATTTCAGGGCATTGCAACAGTGGAAACACAACCTAGTCTCTCTGGAGGGTAAACTTCAATGCCTTATCTTCGATGCCTAAGTGTCAATGTTTAGATCATGCAGCATTATATACTACCACAAAAGAAACAAAGGTTTGAATCATAGCAAGCTGGGACTATCAGATTATTCATACATAAAGAGAAATGTCTGAGGAATTATGCCAAATGCAAGAGGAAGAAGGTTTTACATCTTTGCAGTTGGTAACTGTCTCTCCTTTTTAACTGATTAATTTTAATTCAATGAATTCACATTTGGACAAGCACTTCTACTGCTTGGATGGGCTACATGAGTGGCCAGTATAAGATAGAAATTTTTTTGAATCATGCAAAGCTACCATACTGAGTTATAGAACTACAATAAAGGGCTGGCAATGCAGTGTAACAGGTATCTCTCTCTCTCTCTCTCTCTCTCTCTCTCTCTCTCTCTCTCTCTCTCTCTCTCTCTCTCTCTCTCTCTCTCTCTCTCTCTCTCTCTCTCTCTCTCTCTCTCTCTCTCTCTCTCTCTCTCTCTCTCTCTCTCTCTCTCTCTCTCTCTCTCTCTCTCTCTCTCTCTCTCTCTCTCTCTCTCGAAATTGCAACTCATACCACAGCCTGAAGCAGAAGTAGGACTAATACTGCCACAAATGTTATCACCCACAGTGCTTCAGGTGCTCCTGGATGAATGCTACTATCAAATCCAGCCTGCGGCAACCATGCAGTGCTCCATCTAAACATTCAGAGTTAGAAAACTGATAACTGGGATAGGCGCCAAGCAGCTTTCACGCTCAAAACTTCTCTTAAGATATGTAGTTGGTTAATTAGGACATAGGCCTTGTGATATGAACAGAGTAACACATAAAACATAACATAAACCATGTCTGTAGTTTACTTAATTATGTGGTCTGTTACAGTAAAATGCCCTTATTAAATCATTTACCACAACATGACTGTGCTTCCAGAGTACAGTTCACCACTAGCTCTTACAGTAAAACCTCATGACTTAACCCTCGGCTTCTGATTTGGGCCAAATAGTTGACTCCTCACATCACTTTCACGGTGACGGATAATTAGTAAGAAGTTTTCTTTTCTGCCCACAACACACAACTCCTGACTTTAATGCTGAGATCATGTTTGTTGATACCTTCAGGCACTGTCACTCATTCTGCTGAGCAGATTGGATTACACCTGCTTCAGTTTTACCTTGAATTAAAATAGATCCAGACACATCCAGGTTTGTTAAGCATTTCTGTGAAGTGTCTGCTGATAAGTTGACTGAAATATTGGCTTATTAGTGATGATCAGCATTGCAAGAAAGAGGTAAAATATCCCATAGCTCCAGACTAGATGTCAGTCTGAATATCCCTTTATTTGCAGAATCTAGCTTTAGTACTTTAGTTAGATGCTGAATTTAAATAAATGGAAAAAACAAGTTTTAATCTTCCAACTGGAGTTGGTAGGGGAACAGATACTCTATGTAAAATGCATGTCAACATGTACAGAGTTCACCTCTCACCTTTGCTTATTTTACTCCTTTGATTCCCCATCTTCCACTCTATCCTTTTTAACACCTTGGGACTCTATCCCTAAGGGGAATTTCACCTTTATTTCTATACAGTTGTGACTGTAAATCCAGATTGTCCACACTACAAACTCTGGTAAAAGCGGTTGACAGCAGGACCCTGTCAAGAAGTTACTAAGAGACTCCAACCCTAAGGGGACGCTAACCCTTTAACACATTTTTGGCAACCCCCAAAGAGGTTTTAGTGAGCGCCAAAATGATCCGAATTGAAAAAAAACCACAACCTTTCAAATCCTCTCTGAATGTGTTTTAACAGCCATTTATCAAACAACTGTTGAGCAAGCAGAACATAAACTGGAGGAGAGGTGTCTCCTCATCCACAGCCGCTGTACTTTACACATGCAGCTGGCGCTGGATTAATAAACCAGCTGCTGCGTTGGTTTAACTGCGCCTGAACGGTCCGCTACAAAGTTTGCGCTAATGACTTCCTGTTATTTCACACAAGATAAAACGTGTTTGTGCTATAAGTGCGTCGGTATTCACTGGTACTGTCACTTTTACATTTTACTCTTTGGCGTACCGGCACCGGTTCTCTCCTCTGCCCTCTCCACATCAGGTTTTCTGGGCACTATGTGACGCTCGTCAAAGTCACTTTTCGTTAACCAACCAATCAGGTACGATCTCAGGCGGACATCGGCGAGACTTGTGTGTGTTCTATTTGACTGTTTTGATTATTTATTGGTTTGCAAACAAGTGGAAAAGAGGCGCAAAACTAAAAAACTAAAAACTAAAAAAAACAGCCGACATGCTTGGTTTAAAGCCAGTAGCCTCTACTCGCCCATTCAGAAATTCACTGCAAGGCAAGCCCCACCCCCAAAAGTACCGGTACTTTCAGAAAGTACTACCCCCTGAGCAGGGACTTTTTGGGGGGTAAAATAAAGACCCTAGAACTAAATTTAGGCCCCCGTCCCTGTGGTGGAAATACAGTGCGTTCCTATAAAAGCTCCTAGTTCGGGGGTATAGGTCCTTTGGTCGAAACGCGGCTTTATGGACTTTAACCCTAAGGGGACTCTAACCCTTCCTTGGATACAGTTGTCACTGTAAATCCAGTCCACGCTGCAAACTCTGGTGGAAGCGGTTGACAGTGGGCCCTGTCAACAAGTTACCAGCGGAGAAAACACGGACTCTAACCCTTGTAATTCTACTTGACCCTGTTAACTGAGGATCACCTGGCAAGGGTACAATCAAAAGAGCACTCTAAGCTTTTTAAAAAGGACAGTTAAAATTACAGTGTAGTGAAAGTTATCAAACAACAACTTTAAATTTGAAAGGCAGTGTTAAAAAAAACAACAAAGTATTCAGTCTTGATTCAAAAGAACTGAGCCTAGGCCTAACATGGCTGGGTTTTAATAATGCTGCCATAGACGCTGCTGTTTTTTGGCTGAAAACAAGATTTTGATGGATCTAAATTAGCAATTTTATTCAAGATAGTTGGAATAGCTTTGTAGGTTGTCATGATCAGCGTAATCACCATAAGAGAAGAGGAACATTGTCCTCATTGGCTAGTCATTTAAGTATGAACCAGCAGACATTATGGTAGAGTCTCAAACAATTAGGCCAAGAAAACGAGACCAAAGAAAAAAAGCTTGGGCAGTATGGCAGAAAACAGCAGCCGTCTTTTTAAACTTTGGAATGACGCAGAAGTTGCTTGTGTTCCAGACAGTTTACTAAAGAAAATATTCATTTTTAAAGATCTCTTGTTTTCCGTGGACTGGCACTGTAGGCGCAATAGGTTTGCTTTTTTTTAGAGACGAGAAAGAATCACAGGGAAGGACTGATAAATTTGAATTGCTGCTGAAGTGTGGCTCCCCACTGGTCTTATTTGTGCTTTGAGTTTAGCTTGTACACAGGTGAAAAATGGTTGTCTGAGCTTTGAGTGGGTGAGCTGAATGTATGTGGCAATCAAACAAATGTGTTAAATGCCCTTTTGGCTGTAGAACATGTATTTACACTGGCTATACCTGTAAACACTTTAGAAAAGCTGGCATTATTAAAAGAACATTTACAGCACTCAAGTTTTATAAGCTCAAATTAAAGTCTGCATTCTGCCATCTGCATAAGTGATTATACCAGCACTAGTTAGCCTGTTGATTGATCTGCAGAGACCACCACACATAAACCCACACCCACAGACAAACACATGCACACACACAGAAGAGAGGGCAGCCTGTCTCAGCCTGTCCTCCTATTCCTCCTCCACAGCCACTGCGTCTCTCTGTGTCATACTTCTGTCCCTCCAATGCGAACAGACAGCCTGGTAGCAAACAGTGGCTTGGCCTAAACATACCTGCTGTTGTTACCAGCTATTTAACATGACAGCAGGTTACAAAGAAGGGAAGGACCAGCATGCATGCGTGTCCCTGAAAAGCTAGGTACAGATGCTTCTGCCTTCAAGGAGAAGCCTGTAAGACACATTCAAACAAGAAGAACGACCTGTGCGTGGGTGAAAATAGGAAATTATTAGAGGATGGTTAAGTGTGTGTGTGTGTTTGTGTGTGTGCGTGCGTGGGTGCTTGTGTGAAACAATCTTGAAGCAATTTACATTCAACCAACTTTTTGTATCGCACATATCATTAAAGTGTGTTTATGTCTGAGGTCTTCAAAGCAGCTTGATTTTCCAGTTAATGACTGTTCACTTCAAAGCCACACATGCCATCTTCCATGTCCCCATCTGTGTTACATACTCTTACTCAAAGAGGGTGTGTGTGTGTGAGTGTGTGTGTGTGTGTCTATATATGAATGAGTTAGTGCCTGTCTTTGTGTGTGTGTGCGTGTTTGACAGAGACAGAGCGAGAGTCAGAGCACGACAGCTGCAGATGTTGCAGGACTGCTGAATCCACAATTCAAGTACACATACACACACTGTGTAACGAGGATTAGTCATTTGAAGGGATAAAACAGATGTATGGGTGCGTGCGACCGGTGTGTGTGTCTATGTGTTTGTGAGATCATGTGAGCTTCCTTCCAAAGTGAAAGCTGTCAACATACTGATGAGGAAATACTTGCTGCTAAATGTAGGACATTAATTGAATTTAAACCCTGCTCTGAGCAGTGTAATGTGACCTGATTTATTTATTTTTTTAGTCTGAGTCTTTTGAAGAAAATGTATATAAAGAATAAATTTGTTAAATAAAATTGTTTTAAATGTAACTGAATAAATAAATACATTCTTAGCATATTCAAGGCGACAGCTGTTACTGTCTTTGTTGTGTTCAGTTATAGATGTCATTCTAATCAATCGCTGAAATATTTTGTTCATAAATCTGTTTCTTCCAAAAACTGGTAACGTCAGATAACATTACTGAGACATGAAGTTACTGAATGAATACAAGATATTTCTGGCAGAGCAACAGATCAAGCAGCTAAATGAACTTCTCAATTTTCTAAAATGTACTTTGAATAAAACTTTATTTGTTTGACAAATTACAAAAAAACACTTTTGTCAAAGTTCTCATTTTGTTTTAGTTTTATTTTTGAAGTGAAAAATAGGTTGTCGACAAATATCTTTTTGTCATAGTTTCCGTTGACAAACTTAACACTGGTTCTGAGATGGAGAAAAAAGAAAAGAGCGGGAGACTTCCTGGTTTCTAGCTCATGGCTCCAGAGCCAGTCTCGCTCTCTCCCTCTCTCACACATTCTTTAAACCGCTCACACTGGCGCTTCCTTTCTTTCATACAGTTGTCGTGGTATGCATTATTAACTTATTGTCCTGGTTATTTGAGTATATGATGCAGCATGTGTCGGCCTTATTGTCTGGCTAATGTTACTGCTTCAAAGCAGTCTGGAAATTCAATAATGAGCTCATGCTCCCTTTGTAGCCTCCCAATTTGGTAACGTCACTCTTCAGACTACTGAATCAGATGTTTTCATGTAAACAAAGACAGAGTTTTAGGTTAGTTGATGAAAAAAGGGGGATAGCTTTCTGAAGACGAGAAAATACAACAGAAAACCGTGGTGATGTTGAAACCGTTAAATAAATGTTCTGTTCTCAAAATAGATAAAGCTAAATTAAACAGTCACTAAATGCTTAAGTTCATTAATGTGCTTCATTTTTCCAGTCTCCTAGAAATTCCATTTGTATAGTACTTAGTTGTTTCTAAAATGTTTATGTTGAGTGGAAGTTTATTTTGAGTGCTACATTTAATTACCGCACTGCAGTGGCCAGGGCAGACGGCGGACGTCCAAAGTGCAGGACTTTCACCCCAGAGCATTGTGTCCCACCCGTGGTTAGGTTTAAGTAATTATGCACTTTGGTTAAGGTTAGGTTAAAAGATCAATGTTTTAGTTAAATGTTCACAGCTAGTAATTAAATCTGAAACCAATTGCAGTCTACCATCATTGAGGATGTTCCAATCACTTAAATGTGTCTCTGAGGTGGCGAGGAGCAAGGAGGCCTCCAGTGGAGCATGGAGTGAGTGGAGCGAGGAACCACGTGAAGGTTTTAACCAGATGGCAACAGACCTTTGATCAGAATTGGTTCAGTGATTGGTCAGCTGATATGTGAGAAAATTTGAGCTGCTCAGGAAACTTTAATAGTGTAATATTAAAATCATTGCATGACGATCCAGCAAAGTAGCCCTGCACAGAGCACCAACCACAGCACTTACATCATTTATGTTTATTCATTAGATGCATGTTTAAACTGAATCATGTTTCATCAGTCAATTAAGAATAAACACTCTTATACCTTTGTCTGCTTCTTCTTCAGTAGCCATGGGGCCTTGTCTTCTTTTTTCTTCTTTTGTTCATGTGTATCTTGGCTCATTCATGAAAATGTCTATCCAAATATGTCTCCTACACAGCTGCACAGTTATTATTGGTCTAATAATAACCAGACCAGGTATCCAGGTGAAATTATTTGGTAAATTGAATTCCTGCATCTTCCATCCATCTGTTTGCATCTCTCTCTCTTGTATCCCCATTGGGAGGAGCTAAGACACGTGATGAGACACAGTGAAGAGCGAGGCTATCTTCTGCCTCTTCAGCCTCGCTAATCATCCTTGGCTGCTAGCTCAGTGTATTTGAGCTTCTACTTTTCAAACGCCTCATCTACTGCATCGTCCACTGGCAGAGAGAACGTTAAGTACACAGCCTGCCAAATGTTGGACTTAATGCCAGGTCAGGTCTTATGCCTCTGCTAATGAGCTCTGACAAGACTCAAGACATGTTTGGCTGAGGTTAGCTTGTATTTCCCATTTGCTAGCCTCATATAGTTGCCCTAAGTCATGTCTTGTCTGTAATAATCCCTTCTGGCTTCCCATTTATGTATGAAGCCAATATGTTACTAAATGTTTAGGACTGTAACAGAAGATCAGTTGCCTAAAGCTGGGAACAAATCATTTCACAAAACCAACTGTATGGGTTAAAACACCACTTTAACCCAACACAAACAACACAATTTAGACCAGATAGTTGGACTAGCTAGCGAGAGAGAGAGAGATGTAAAGTGAAGACATGTCTGAAGAGAAATCAAGCCTCCACTGAGACACTATTTGCGGTTTAGTGATAGCAACCTGTCATTATTGCTCAATTAAATACTATAAATCAGCTTCTATGTTACTTTTCCTGAAATCATCTCATGTTGTTGCTTCCTGCTTTGTCTTAAATTGTCGTAACATTTTGAGCAGAGCATTTTAGCAGAAGGTATGCAAGACCAGGTTTCTACCCTTGAATTCAATGTTCCTCACAGCCTGATTGATTATGCCTTTAGGAGGTTGCATAAGAAACATAGCTACTGGCCTCTGGTCTCTCCAGTATATATACACAAGAATGGTCTGGATTGATGTCAGGCAACTTTTAAAAAAAGATGAATGTTGAAATAAATATGTTCAATGTAATACTTTATTTTAGTCAAGATAAGATTGAAAAATAAAAAATACAACTATTTAATATTTTTGGAAAATTCCAAGATATTACCATGCAATTTAGCCCCATCTTATATAACGTTAAAAAATAAATAAATATGAAATATGCTGTTCATATATGGATATGTGTATAATAAAGTAAGCAGGAAGGGTAAAAAAAAAGTAATTCCTAGGGACACTGGGCTGGAAGGCAAAACTGCTCATGTCCAAAAATTACCTGCATGTCATTGCCCATAATTTGCCCTATTACAGTATTATAGTATCTATGTAAAGCCAGAGTCCTTTGTTCAAGGTGAATTTCACCACTGAGAAATAGTTGTCCTACTAGGTTTCAGAAGGGATTTAGAGCCAAGGAGAAGTTTAGTGTATTCGGTGGTAGCGCTGGATTTACACACATCACTGCGCTGGGTGTAAAAAGGGGGGGGTGGGGGTGAAAAGGGGGTATGGAGGCGGAGAGAGGAGGAGGAGAGTGGGGTGGAGGTTTTCAAATGTCAAGTCCAGGGAGATTAACAAGCTAGCGAGGGAGGACCGAGCTGGATTCGACTCTCTAACACTCCTTCCTCTGCCTCCTCGACTCGAACATCCCCTCTTAAGGACACACCGTCTTAAACACACACAGTCTGTCTATCCTGCTCCCTTTCACTCTCTAACATCCTTCCTGTCTCTCGCAAATGCTCATAAGCATGCACACATTCTTGTGTCACTCCCTTTCTTTCTTTCACTCACTCTCTCTGCCTCCCTCTCTGCCTCTCTTTCGCTACGCGTATTGTAATACCCATACAGTGTGGGGATTTGGTGAATGAGAGGGAAAGAGAAAAAAAAGGGAATAAATTTTAGAAAGGGGTTAGTGGTGGGAACAGAAACATGGTCTCTCATTGTTATGCATGAAAAGTCTAGCTAAGAGGGAAGGAACGTGGAAAGAGAGAGTCAGAGAGGAGGAAAGCATACTGTACAAACTCCACAGAAATCATATCCAGTTTGAATCTTTTTACACAGGTTTTATCAGGTAAATTGTCTGTAATATCTTGAAAGACACTTCACCAATTAAGCTTGTTACTGATACAGTATTTACCACAAATTTCTTTCTCCCCTTTTATATCATTAAATAAGGAAGGACAATATAAATAATTTCCACACAATCCATGTTATTAAAGGTAGATATATAGCACCAAAGTTTCATGGAAGTATATGGACATTTCTCATATAGCACTGAAACAATAGCATACCTTTTTGGTTTTGTGGGTATACAAAAAATTTAAAGTGAAGGGGAGTACTTTTCTTAAACACTTAAACCAACAAAACACAACTCCCACAAACCAGGAGTGTTGCAAGCTGTCATGGATGGGGGCAGATGTTGTGTACCACAACATTTGACACCAAGGGCTAGCCATGAACTTGTTGAGCTATGTGCTGGCGCTAACAAAAGAGGAGGAGCTATGCTGTGGCTGAGCATCCAGCAGGGTGCAAGATAGGATCTGTCTACCCATACAAACGCAGATTTCAAACCAGTGTATAAAATATTCTGTTTTTAAGATACAATTTTGAGTTTTTGCAAACTAGACAACACAGACATCTCAGTCAAATATTTATATTTTCTTTAAGTATGGATTGCTCTATTAGGGATTAACTCATGTTTAAAGATGCTCCATTTTCCATCAGCTACAATAGTCTCCATAAATTGAAATGACATTTTGTACATTTTATCATTCATTAGTGTGTCTGTGTGTATGTATATTGCTTGGCGGAGGCGGCGGCCGCCCGGCAGCACAGCTCCCTGACACCCAGTTAACTCCTGACTGTGATGTTACAACCCAAACTCACGGCCCAACCAGGAGAACAACAAACACACGTTTATACATTTTCAGCTAAGGATTGTGGCTTACTTTGGCTAGCCTTCAACTCAACGATCAATCATGATCTCAGTTAAATGCTAAAGTTGCTGTTACCTTGTCTGTGGTCCTTTGGCAGAACACGGGCTGCTTTCTGATCAGGTGTCGTCCTGCTGTTGCGGTAGAGTAGGCGACATAAGACTGACAGACTGTAACATTACAGAGTTGTTGTTTTCTTTTAGCCTGCGATAATCCCACGCTTTGCAAACTTCTTCTTCGTCCCTCACTATTTTCTCTCTCTTCCTCCACTTTGCAAACAGTGCCATCATTATCACATCACGTTCACACAGCGTAAGTGTGACAGTAATAAATGTCCATGCAAAACAGTGTGCTATATAGTTAAATGGATAAAACAAAGCCTCGATGTAAAGAATTTGCGTCGATGGGTTGTGTCGATCCTCCAGCAGGGTCCCTATTTTGGGACTGAAAGACAAACTCAAAGATTAGGGCACTACAAACACCAGTCAAAGTAAAAGTTAATTTCTTTTGTATGTGGACTTCAGGATTTGCTCTGTTATTTTCAAGTCATGACTGGTCTATGTATTCAGAGTAGTCCAATACATAAATAAGCACAGATCCTGTGCAATTCAATTTAATAAAGCAACGATTCATAACAGAAGTTATCACTTAATAATATAGTAATATAGAGCTGGTCTAGACCATGCTACAGCAGGCCCTCTAGAAGCCATCCAAAACTGGATTATTGGCCTATACAGTATAAATAGGTTATCATGTTCCCCCCTCCGCTCGTCTCATGATTTCTTTTAATTTTAGTTTTATTAATATGGTATAACAGATATAACTCCTCAACCATTAGGCCTATGCATATTTCTGGTCTCCTTTAAAAAGGTCAGAAGCTAAGCAATATGAATCCATTTCTGTTGCCATTTCAGAATAAATGGAGATGCAATAAAGGAAAAGATAAGATTTCCATCCTCGACTAGTATGAAATCAAACTTTCGAAGGCAATATCACCATTATAACCAAGATCTTGTAGATAATAATGCAAAGGAATGTCTTCTCCTCCTCCTTGACTAGAGCCGTCTATCTTTAATCACATTTTTTTATTGGTCAGTGTTTCAGTTACGCACACGATCTAATCCCTGCAATTGCAAGCACATCGTATTCCTTCACTGTTGGAAAAAATGTGATTGCGCAATATCCAAAAGAATGCAACCTTTTTAAAGCATGTGCAGTTGTATTTAAATGACATCATGTCAATTCCAATTTAAAGAGTATTTTTTTTAAGATTTTATGAAACAAATAGTGTTGTTTGGCTTGGTCTTCAGATAATAAAACATTTTGATATGTTTATGTGGAAGACAATATTGGTTTTACTTGCCAATACAAACACAATATTGGTATACAAAATTGAGAACGTGAACTTTGTACAGAACTCTGCAGATATGTATTGTATTTTCTGAATATACCATAAGTCATATATGCGGGGGGAAAAGCATGAAGGTTGGTATGTGAATAGAATTTAAAGTATGGTGGATCAGAATTCGGCTGTAGATTCAATCAGCTCAAAGCTGTGATGTGTTATAAGAAGTGGCAGTCAGAATAAACTGATTCCATAGAGTGTGTCTGCAGCAGGTGTGTGTGTGTATTTCACTATTCTTCAACTTGCCCTGACCTGGTTACATATGCAGCACATTGGTCACCATGAATATAACAGGGACTGACTGAATGTACAGTACGCACTGATTGCAATCACATGACTGCACACATTCACACAGACACACATTCACGCACACACCTGTCAGAGACAAGACCAGATACAGTACACCAGGTGAAAGCCTCTGGATTTAAAAGGGCTGAGGTTCAAAATGACAGTAATACATGGTCACACCACTGATTGTGGGGCTTTTGAGTTTGACATAATAAAGTTCCATATCTGATCTCATTAAATTAAATATGGCTTTAGTTCAACCCCCCCCCTTAATTTCCCCGAGAATGGAGCATAAAAATGTCCTTACTTACACTTTTTTATATTATTCACATATACATAGATAGTTAATGAAGTCAGGTGTGCCAGTAACACACTTTGCAAACAGTCCTCCCTCGCCAGATATAACACGATTGCTGAGAAATTCAGCACCAAAAAATAAAGAACAGAAAAATGCTTGAATCTGCTATCTGCGAGTGTCTCCCTGTCTCCGTATGTGTATAGTTTATATCTGAGGCAGCTGGATGCCAGCTGCCTGTCAGTCACTCAGATAACTGGGTTGACCAAACACACAGATAGGACCACCCAGGGGCAAATCTGTCTGTCTCTGTGTGTGTGAGAGAGAGAGAGAGACCAGTTGTTTTCTGTCCAGCTAAAGTCACTGGCCCTCACCCTGAGCCATTCATCACTAGGCAGAGAAAGATGGAGATAAAGCCAAACACAAAAAGAGAGAGAAATTCAAGGGATACTAAATGATTGGACAGAGGGGAGGGAGTGGGAGGCAGGGTCGAGAGAGAGAATACGAGGGAGACATAGAGCCAAAGAGTTAGAGTGAAATTACTTAGTGGCAGATGAAGACCGTAAAAGAGGTGATTGAGACAGGCCAGGAGGAAACAGTTTGTTTACACTGTCCGTCTTCATTTGGAGGTTAAATATTTCTTCCCAAGTTCCACTTTTAGTATCTTAGAATGAGGAATGTTTGTTTCATAACAAATGTGTTAAATATAAAAAGTCCTTCAAAGGTTTGGCTACAAAATGTTTCTCATCTGTGTTCTATGTTTCCAGCTGGTGTCTGGTATGATGCTTTAAATGACCAAAAACTAACCATCCACAACGTTAGTGAGAATGTGTATTTATTTTATTTTATTCCAAGTTGTTAAAGTTATAGTATCAAGCATTTTTACCGATGTCTAAAGCTTAGCTGCCATTTTCTCCCTTGCCAGCTCTCCTGTGTATAGGCTGCAGCAAAGGAGTAACACTGATATCAAAGCTCACAGCCAAGAATTTTAATTCAGTGCAGGACACAGACAACCCTTCTTTGAATGTGTAACCGTGTCAGTTGTTTCAGCAAGGTCACCAAAATGGCATATGGGTCACCAGAACATCTGACCTTAACATGGGAGACCAGCTGTGACGGTCATGACAAACATCAGAAAATTAAACATTTTGTCGTTTAACTTGGAGCACTGGTTGGCAGCTGGTCTCAAGTTGGCATTCCCCTAACTGGATAACACGTTTATCTCAGTTCAGCACAGTAAAAAAAGAGTACAGCCCAACATTGTCAGTGTTCTCAAAGTGGACTCATGGGGCTCTTAAGTTAGGGAAGACTTCAAGCTTGAGAGAAAATTCTCTGCTAGGCTTTCTTCCCCAACCATCTAATAATCTTTAGAAAGGGATTAGATGTTTTGCTATTTAAGTCCTTTTTTCCCGTCACAAGTCAGCTGAAGTAAAGTCATAGTAAACTAGACACAAAACCCAGTTCTCAGGTATAATTCATACTTATGTGGTTTGTCATGGAAAGTTTAAGTTGAGGCCATCAAAATGTAACAAGTTCAAGGGTTCATTTCAGCACAATGTTAACACAAGGTGTAACAAAATGTATGTTTGTAGTCCCCTTATGGACAAAAGTACCGGGACACCCTTGTCCCAGTACTTTTGGTAGGGGCTGTTTTTCATGGCGTGGTCTTTCTTAAGGGGAATCTTTAGGCTACAGCATACAATTTTAGACAACAGTTTTGAATATGACAATGCCCCTGCTCACAAAGTCTAGGGTTGGGCGATAATAGTCTATAATGAAACATCGGGATGGATGAGGTCATCGGGTGCGTGCGCGGGGGGGCAGCAGTCATCTTATGTGCATGTGTTCTCGCACAGACTTCACTGGGTAAAAAAAAAAAAAAAAATGGTAGACTATTAACTTACGTTACAAGTCGTGGGGGATTTTTTTCGGACCAGGTAAAGCAGCATTGAACACACGGGGTGCAGATGTTGGTTTCACTTTGTTTGTTGTCGTTAATAAGCTGACGTGCGGCTCACCTGCTGCCGTGATAACGGATCGTGGGTGGAAATAAGGACGACTGCATCGTCTATCGGCCCAACCCTAACAAAGCCATAAAGAAATGGTTTTCCCTGTTTGGTGTGGAAGAACTTGACTGGCCCGCTCAGAGCCCTGACCTCAACCGTATCAAACACTTTAGGGATGAACTAGAACGGAGATTGCGAGCCAGGCCCTCGTGTCCCACATCAGTGTCTGACCTCACGAATGATCTTCTGGATGAACGGGCAAAAATTCCAAGACCGCCAGGTATGGCTGCCCAGGTATGTTTGGTGGCCCATTTTAGCATTTTGCAGAGAAACAGAGAGTTGTTCGCTATTACATTACAAGACGCAGACACGGAAGAAGCACGGACCAGTTCGGATATCTACAATATGTGGCTGCCCATAGGAATTTGTGCTTCCTTATAAACATCTAATTTAATAAAATAAGGGTTAACAGAATCGTGCTGATGGTTTAGTTTAAATAATGGGCATTTGGCAAAGTAAATTGTACAACTTTACTGAGGCATTTTCTTCACCTATCACAAGTGATGCTGTGCTTGTGAACCAGACAACCGTGGTATGTGTAACGCGTAAAACCGCTCGCTGAAGAGAAGCACAAACCTTATCAGACAAATGCTGACTTCAGGTAAATGGGAGATACACGCATCATGTTTTCACTTTCTCTCTCGCACCCCATGAGACGTGAAAACAATATCAACGTTTGATTCGATTTTCCAACTGACACCCATGCAATTCTGGCATTTTACCTTTAGCAGTGGCTGCCTGACATTTTCTCACAGTCACTGACAGCAGCAAGAGGGATGAATGCTAATAATTTCTACACTGTGCTGAAACCTTGTGTCTTACAAAAAGAAAAAAATATATATATCAGGATGAAAAATGATTATTTTAATGGGCACTCATATAAATAGAGGATTCATTCTTAACACCTACCTGTTTTTCTCTGTTCATATTTAACAAAGCATTCTTGAGTGTCTGCACTTTTGCACAGATGAGCGCTCTAATGATTTTATATTGGCCTGTCATCTGAACGCTGATCTGTAGCAGGCTCATGTAGCCTGTAACATTTTAATTTATATATACATACTTGTCTGTATGTGTGTATCAGAGAAATAGAGAGAAAAGCAATGTATCCCTGCATATCAGGATCTACATGGCACTTTCATAACTCAACCAATCCCACAGTGGGTGGTTGTGTTCTGCTATTGTGTTACAAACATGACAAATCGCTAACTCACTGCTTGCTAACTGTCCCTTGAGCCCGGAATACAAGCACTTGTGAGCTAATTATCACCCAAAGGAAATGCACAAATCCACTGAAGTGAAGCTGAAACAGTTGGTTGAAACGCTGTTATTAAAAGCAAATCCATAATAGATTACTGATCACCTGAAGACGAATTTGAACCGCTAATCAGCAAGGGATCTAGTAGATTCTTCAAAGCTGTTAACATAATACAGTCTGTTTGGATGCACTGACCCTCGAAAATCCATTGAAGTTGAGGTCAGCTCACCAATTTCATCTAATTTGCACTCTCATTTAAGTCATCTAAAGTGGCAATTAACTGCAGTCCATTGGGAGCTGCTGTATGAGAACTAGGAACAATTGGCTTAAATGCTTGTGTGTATACAGAAGCATCTTTCCATGAGTATGCTGGCTACATGCATAAATTAGCATTTCTTTAGGGTTTATTTATTTTTATTTTTTTCACATGACAAGAGCGATTTCTATATATATTGTAAGTAGACTGACAGACTTAAAACATTTTATTATATGTAAATGATAAATGTCTGATTGTTAATGATCAGAGCAATACCAATAATTTTTTATTTCATCTATCTATCGTCTACAACCGCTTATCTGTGCAGGGTCGCAGAGGGGCAGGATCCAATCCCAGCTGACATTTGGGCAAGAGGCACAGTCCACCCTGGACAGGTTGCTAGTTCATCACAGTGCTGACACAGAGACAGACAACCCTTCACACTCCCATTCACACTTACAGTGTCATCACCAATTAACCTATTGACCTGCATGTCTTTGGACTGCGGAAGGTTCAAACCCCGGACCTTCTTGCTGTGAGGCAACAGTGGTTTCCACTGGGCCACCGTCATTTTTTATTCTTTACCAAATGCAATCGCCTCTTCATCTTTTGCTGACCTGTATTCTTCTTTTGCTCAAAGACAGACATACTGTTAGATTTACGTTTGAGGGTGACACGGGAGTGGATTTTCACTCCTGACTGATGCCATTCCCACCAAATACTCCTGCCCCGTACCAATCACATGTCAGAGTGAAAAAAACTCTGTCCCACCCCGATCTCAGAAGAATGACTCCCTTTCCATCATGTTCCCATGTTATGTTTTTGTGTTTTGGGTGCACTCTGCGTCATCAATCCCTAGTCCACACACCTCATGCATGCACTGGAACTAGGAACCAGCCACCAGAGCAGGAGAGAATAAAAGAAGACCGCATCCTGACTAGCAGTATGTTCAAAATAAAAGAACAAAATGTGTTTATTCATATTAGAACTGCATATTTATATATAAAACTGACCTATTGTTACTATGATTCCAGTTGGCTGTTTCCCCTGTCCCGTCCCAGTCATGTGATAAACAGTGAAATTGACTCCCATCCCGCAGGAATCCAGTGACCCACAGGATTCCCGCAAACAAATGTCAGCCTCTAATTCACATATCAAATTTTAATCTTCCAATTTTTCCCTTGGATGCAACTGTGATTGTTTGAGTCACAGGGATAACCTTCCTCCATTGGAAATTGATATTCATCTATTAAAATTTCAACACACATTGCAAGCACATAAACAATTGCACACACAGACACATACAGAAGCACAGTGATATCCCGATCCTTTAAACAA
This sequence comes from Micropterus salmoides, assembly GCF_014851395.1. Lineage (NCBI taxonomy): Eukaryota > Metazoa > Chordata > Actinopteri > Centrarchiformes > Centrarchidae > Micropterus > Micropterus salmoides. Next base: position 702,845 of record NW_024041150.1, read on the forward strand.
AAGAAGGCAGATTTAATTAAGCTATTTTTTATTTGATCTCTTCTTGTATGTTTTTCTTATATTTCAGCCTCAGTCTTTTTTCTTCCTTCTCTTTCCGCCCCTTCTTCTCTCCCTTCTGAGAGTGAATGTTGATTTTGACCCTGAGATATCTTGCTGTTTGTTGTTCTTAATAAGTGTGTGTATCTGTGTGCATATGTAAGTGTGTGTGTGAGTTAGGTGTCTTGCTGTTCGTTGCTCTAGAATTGAACCTCTGACTGTCCGTCTGACTCATCACCTCATTAATTATTTGTCGCTTTGGCATCCCACACAGAAGCCCTTCTTGATAAAGGCACAATTCTCTAATTAAAGAATAAACAAAACCACAGGGTCGGAGCCAGAGAATTTTTGTGTGAGCATCTGTATAGTTTGCCAGAAGTTTTCGGTAGTTACCGTGTTGCCTCTATAGCCTTAGATACACAGAATATCTCCTTAATACAGGCGACGTGACATGGATTTTTTATTCCCCACTGTTTAATTATTCCCTACTACTTATGAACTATGTTGAGAACATCCGATCCCACTTCCTTTCACTTCTGCTTCCCACATCCCATAATTGTTTGGGATAGCCACGCTGAGATGTGCTGTGAGCAATTATAATCAGAGCTCAAGATGTGGGAACGTCAATGAAAATAAAATGAACAGATGAACAGACTTCTATAAATGGCTCTTTCTCTATAGTTGTCTGCATCTCCACACTTGTGTTGCACAAAATGTGGATTTGTTGATGAGGAATCTGTAACAGGCAGTGGTTATCCCCTGCTGCCAGACTGCAATTGAAATGCAGGTGATATTGGTATGACACCGAGAGGCTTAAACGCCCTGAATCTCAATCAGCTTCTTAATGTAAGTGATGGGATCCTATATGAAGATACTATTTCCTGCCAAAGTTTTGGTGGTTTCATACGAGACATATCTGTGTTTCTGTTCTCCCTTCTTTGAATTGGGCAGGTTGCATTTTGAAATAATGCCGCATACTGACCTGCTCCAATCAGAATTTAGCAACATTTGAATTATAGAAGTGACATAAGAAACAGACGTTTGGGGTTGGAGCTAAAACACAAGTCCAGTTGCCCTTGACTTTAACCTTCGTTGGATAACTATGACCTGGATGACTGAGAATCTTCATAGACACAGGGTTGAATGCAATTCATCTTCTTCGTTGCATGACGTTCCCTATTCAGGCTGGGAAAATGTTTGGGGGGAAAGTGAACAACCTTTGAGCAAGGCAACGCTCCAGTGCAGTTGTTTTGTGGCCAGCAGGCTGTGGTTGTACTGGGCAGCCCAGAGGGCAGAGAATTGCAACTTGTTAAGAAGAAAATGAATAAATGTACTATAAACTAGTAAAGTGTAAATGAACTGACTAGTGAGGGAAAGAGAGAAGAAGAAAGTGTAAAGGACAAAGATGTAACAGTCCTGATGGACATTAATAGGGCGAAGGATCACTGTGTCTGTGTTTACTCATTCATTTTCTTTATCATTCTCTCGCACACACACATGCAGGCATGCTCCACTCAGTCATCAGTGAGGGATAAGATAATGACAGGAGATGGACGGAGAGGAGTCCTGCTGAGAGGAGATGAAGAAAAAACACAGGAGTGTGTGTCTGTGTGTATCTTATTCGGCCTGCGCTCAGCAGGGGGTTATGGCTAAAGAAAACAGAAGTGGTTTTCTCACATTAGATGGCAGCACACAAGGAAAACACAGGATGCTTTCACACGTTAAGCAGCCTAGTGGAAAACCTGACCAAAACCTAAAGGGATCTTCAGCTAAAAAAAGAAGTGCAGAGAAAAGAGCACTGCTAAGATAAACATTCAATAAAACATAGTTCTTTCTTTATTTTGGCTAAGCAGACACTAAAAAGCTATAATTCTAATTATCTTTGCAACAATAACAGCAATAATTTGAGTATGATAATTATGAATGAATCATGGTGCCCAAATGTGTTTCCAGGTGGGAAATTTATCCAATCTTAAATTATCTCTGTTGTTTTTAAAGGGGATCTGAAACCTCAACATAAACAAGACGGTGTACCCCCCACTGAAAACCAAAACACACCAATCACCCTTAACTGATTAAGTGAGAGCTTGATACAAGACCTGTGAGTGTGTGGCATTTGAAAAGCAGGTCTGCTGGATTCCAGAGTTGGCTAACCAGTGTTGGCAATTGCTGTAAAGTTTGGATTTAGCTGCTTGTTATTTATTGATGAAGGCCGAATATCCTCCTTGAAGGGAAGTGTGTCTAGGTCTCAGCATGTTCCTCTTTGTCTTCGGGCTATTTGTGATGGTGGGATTCAAAAATACTGACTTGCACTTATCCGGAATGATCCACAGTGTCAGCTGAATGCCTGAAAAGCAAATTTGCTTACCATCAGCCGGGGTGGAACACACTATTAGTAAGCACAACATTGCTTTGGCTTGAACAGTGTGCTGGACTGACGCCCCTAAAAGCTGTTTTAACACCATTGGAGAGTGATAAAGCATTGGGCAACATCAGAAGTAATTTTTTCATTAAAATTAGTTTGATGTCTGATTATTTCAGTATCAGAGCTTCCATCAACAACATTACGTAATTAATGGAGCACCAGTTACTCTGATACATCATGGTTTCTTTGCTAATGCATGTTTCTTTCTTTTTCCCCACCTAAAGATGTATTTGTGTGTACTTGTTTTGTTTTTTTTATTAATTAATTTGACTCTTCTTTAACCACATATACCCTGTGGTGTTTTCATCCTCTGCTACAGTGATGGGGAGGGTGGGATGGGGGCATGCAGCAAAAGCCCCCTGTCTGGAATTGAATTAGGCTTTCTAGAGTAGTGGAGGCCGGAGATGACTTGTGGTAGCATGGCATGAATGTTTTTTTCCTGTACTAATAGAAAAAGAAGCAGGTAGCACAAATATTGTTTTGAGGGGGCCATTCCCATGTAGGTGTTTTTATGGACAAATAAAAAAAAGAAAAGAGCATGCCTTGCCAAATGTATTCAAATCCATCCAACATATTTTAAGTGTTATGCTATGTTATGTTCCAGGAGAATGATAAATGCTTATACAAAATGGTTTAATTCTTGTCGTCTTCAAGCAGCTGGCAGATGTTTCCAAGCACATGAGAAGTATCAGCAGGGCTCAGGAGTTGGTAACTGTGACTCGATCAATTTGAAAAACATTTTCATTTAGTTTAGTAAAATGTTTTTGGATCCACGGTGACAAAAAAAAAATGCCAGTCTCCTGCAGAATCTGGTATCCTTTAAATACGTTAACCTTTGTTAAAGTAATGGAACAGTTAAAGAGAAACTGAAGAGTGTAAACTGAACAGCTTGCATGTGGTTTAAAGAGTGAAATAGTTTGGTTCCCCACTGACTGTGACCGTCAAATGCAAATAGGCCATGGCTGCCAATTCCTCAAGCACAACAGCATGAAAACATTTTGGATGTCTTGAAGGAAAGAGTGGTTTTAGTAAGGGAATAAAAGTCATCATGGTTAAGGATCTTTTGCAGGGACTTCTCAAAATGCCCCCGACCCATTCCTTAGCTGCAGTGTGCAGCAGCAAGGCCCTGTCAATATTTTCTAATAGGAATGAGTGGAGGTACAAAGTGGTATAGGGCATGCTGCGTCTGCGGATGTGAGAGGGGGGGAAAAAGCCAAAGACAGTTAAACAGAGAGATGGATAGAATCAGACAAGAAGAGACAGAGAGATTAAGGAAAAGAGAAAGAAAGTTGCTATGCACAGAATGATACTTATACTGTGAAATCCAATAGTCAATATTTTGTCAGAAGCCTAATCTCCCATGTCTGGCGAGTGTGTGAGAATGGCATTTTGCAGGTGGTGTGCCTTGCTTGCTGTGTGTGTGTCGGGAGGGTGTTTATTATGTGCATGCCTCTTCTCTCACTCTTAGATGTCAGCTCTGTGTTGTAAGAAAGCCAACACTGGTCAGGAAACCTTGACATGCATGCAACAAATTAGATTTCTATGTTCATAACATTGTGTCAACTAGGCATCCAAATTATATGCTATGCTATGTGGTAACTGTTGAAAGTATTGCCATTGTAAGTGCCTTTGATCTGTGAGTATGTGTGTTACGATACATATGTAAATGACAGGGCTGCTTCCTGCTGTTTAAATCAGGAAGAACTGGCCTAGTTCCCATCACTGTCTAACCAGCCGTGACGTGCTATCAGAGATAAGAAGAGCAGAAAAAAAGAGAAACGGCTAGAAAAGAGATCAAAATGTAAAGGGTGGAGCAAAAGATCGGGGAAGTGTCAGACACATGTACACAGTGTTAGTGTGAGACATAGTGTACATCCAACGTACTGTATAGGTTTTTAAAACTTTCTACTCTACTGACACAGGTTCCGGTTCAAAACAAAATTTTAATTAGCCCTGACAGGACCTTATGGTTCTGGGAACATGGAGCCTCATAGTTCAGGCAGAAGTAATTTTATAGTCACATGTTTCATATGCCTTCCAGTCATGTAAGTCCACAACCCACTGGGCTCTGCATCTTTTGTTGCTACACTGCTGTCTACTTTCAAAAATTGAACTCCCTCTACCTCCCCAGCCTCCTCCAGCATTAGCATTTAGCTGTTTGTGAATTTTGTGAGAGTTTTCTTTTTTTAAATATTTAGTTCATGTTCACCAACGTTGTGTATCTCAGGCTCTGACTAAAATGCACACTGTTGCAATAAATGGTTAAAACCCTGACGAGAGTAATCTGACTGAAATTATAAAACGCACAAGTCATCCAACCCGAATTTCAAAACTGAAAATGGCTTCATTAACGTTAAGATATTTGTTATTTCAAGAGCGTTTGCATTTCAGCGGACAGGCAGCCAATCCTCATTAGGACCGGTGAAATTCACAAAGCTGCCTTTAGAGAGAGTTCTGAAGCAGCCATACTCATCAGTTAGCAGTGACTATAGGGCAAAATAAAATCCACCATGGCAGCTAACACGAATTATCATAACTTTCTGTCCTCTAATGTGCATATGTCTGCCTTAATTAATTAAGACTGTTCTTTTCTTCCATTTTTTAGTATTTTCATGCTGTCCTTTTGTGCCACACCTTTCAACAGCTTTAATTTGCATTATAAATAAAATTTATTTAATTCATGTCTTGACCAGCATTTCATTAGCACTGGTGTGTGTTAGGTCTGGCCAGTGCGGCAACCTCCTCTTTCTTTTTATTTTGTTTTTTGCTCACTTCCCATCAAAGTCCCCCCCCCCCCCCCCCCCATGTTTACTGCATCTCCAGTGGGCCAAAACAAGTCGCCTGTCCTTTCTCTTGACTTCTAACTCCCTCTTTTTCTATTGGTGGACATGTTTTAATAAAGCAGGGTGAAAGTCAGAAGTTTCTTCTCTCTCCTCCTGTCTCTGGCTCTGTTCCTTGCAGTCTTTCTCAAATGTATCCATTGAAAACTGACGTCCCACTGCCCTTGCACTGCTATATAAAGAGGTGGCTAATGTAGAGAGTTAGGGCTCTGATTAAATGAGTCTGGAGTGTAGGAGGCGAGCTAATGTTTAGCATTATCTGACTGATTAAAGCATGGCAAACAACTGATTGCTATGCAGATCTGCTCCTCACTGCTAACTCATACACAAGGCTGCTCTCTGTTCTCTCTCTCCACGTCTCTCCATCTCAAGATCTCTCTCTTTAATTCTCTCTTTCCCCCTTTTGCCTCACTAATTCTCTCAGTCTGTACGGATGGATGTCTTTTCTCCTTCTCTCTTCCACTGCTTCCTTGCTTCATGTTGCAAATTTTTTGTTGCATTCCCTATTTCTCTATCTCCAAATGAAACTCCATCCCTCTCCTATTTCTAAGACCCTGCTCCCTCAATTTCCCCAGCTCAGTTACCGTGCCGACAGCCAAAATTCAATTATTGCAGACTATGTGATAATCCCAGGCCGCTGATTGGTCACTGCAGCCCTCCATTAAGCAAACCCAGCATGGGAGAGGGACAAGGAGGCAGAGAGAGGAATGAGAGGAGAGAGCATACACAGAAACCGTAAGTATGCTAAAATGTGAAAGATGACAGAAAGAAAAAAAAAGGGTGAAACTTAAGACATAGTTTAGAGGAATAACACCAAACATGAGCCCCACTCTTTTTATTCCCGTAAAGCCCCTCGTATCCTTCAGGCTCAAGCTAAAACAAACAACCGTGCCCCTAAAAGCCTAGTCCATAATCCCTGTGTAATCACTCGGGCAGCCTCACCACACATAACCAAAACATGAGAATGAAGACAGAGATACGTGTGTGTGTGTGTGTGTGTGTGTGTGTGTGTGTGTGTTAAAACGAATTGGCTGGATTCCACATCAAAGACCAAGAGCTTGAACTAGTATATTATCCTGAACATTAGCCGAAAATGTAATTTGAAAGTTGTAATCCGTTTGTTTCTATCTGCAGTGTAAAATCAAAAGAGATTAGTTTGTTTAAACTATGCTGAGTTAGGACAAAGCATGTTTTCTGACTTCTAGAAAAACTCAAGAATTGGGTAGAAGATTATTTGAGGCCACTGTATAAACTGGGACTGTGCGAGTATCCTCCAGGAGTCAGCCACCTTTTACATGAGAACACATTTAACAACAACACAAAGTGTGAAAATGACACCTGTTGGGTATCTGGAGAATAGACCGTTTTCTCACCCTATATCCTATGGGCTTGATATAGAGCACATGTAGGCGAGTGAGTGGTAAATAGGGTAGGGGAGCAATAAAATGCAAAGATGCTGTTGAGAACTATATCTAAACTACTGAAAAGAAAGAAATGAATATAAGATTGGTGTCTGTTGGATTTATTTTCAATGTAGAATAAAGGTTCCCCCCCCCAAAAACATTCTGTTCGAGTATTTTCCAAAAGGAAAACTGTCGTCCTTTCAAAGCTCTACAAGTACCTGTTGTAATTATTAACACCTTGTGTTTAATTGCTATGCTATCAAGCATTTTATGTGTAACAGTTTTCTCAATTAAATAATCATTTTTCAGTGAATCTCAAAGTTGCACAAATGTAATTTTTACAAGCCACTCAGCGTGATATTGCCTTGCACACTGATCTTTTTTGTCATGGTCAGGGGCTTTTATGAAAATAAATAAAGCTGCATCAATTTATTAAACGAGTAAGCCAGTGACATGTCTTCACATTTCCACTCTGCATGTTCAATAATTCCACTGTTCACGACATGAAGCAAACAGACTTTTCAACCGCATGTTAACTGACAGATATAAATATAAATCCACTGCTTGGCGACAATATTGGACATGTAGCCAATCCATCAATTGAATTCCAATCAGCGTCCAACATGTTTCCCATTTAGTAGGTTAAAGGATCAACATCAACACTGAAGCGGTTTCTAAACTAAACATATGCCTGTTTTGGTACATTTATAGAGAACATCTAGTTGAAAATCAAACCAGTAACAGCATCAAAATGTAAACAACATTAGGCTCCTGCTGCAGAGTGAACGTAACACATTTCTGTAGAATGTTAAGTATGTGTTTCTTTCTCTCATGTCCAATCACCAGTAAGATGGTAACAGCCAAAATGAGGCTTAAATACCTTTAGCCATGACTGAATCAGCCTTAAGCACACACACAATCAACTATAATTATGTTTGTACACAAATACACCCTCGCTAAAGCACAACAAAATAACACACACAGAGGTGCATATGCAGTCAGATACACACACACACACACACACAGAGTTGTCTAAAATAGTGCAGTGTGCAGCCTTGCCTGTGTGTCTGCAGTTAGAGGTGTTCATACTTTATAAGGGGGAAAAGGTCTCATTCTGTCGTCTCGCTCCATGCCTTTAATTTTGCACGCTCTTGCAATCTTTGTGTAAGTTCAAACGGATTTTTAGTTTTGTGTTTCTGTTGTTTTCGATATGTCTTTATATGCATGTGTGTGCTTCCTGTGGGTGGCCCAGCTCTCGGCGAATATTCCCTTTCTGTTTGTGGGTCAGCATGTTCAACAACAGAATTGTCTTTCGACTCCAGACCTCTCAGAACTGCTGCCTCAGCTCAATGTTTGAGACTGCAGACTCTCACTGTGGCCACCACAAGCTGTATTACCGTACTTCTCCCAAATGTGCAATGTTTCAGTTTACAAATGCTCTTCGTGACATACATTAATGTAAACATCATGCCCGCTGAGAGACGGAGATCGCTTAAAGGTTTAAGGAGCGAGCTTGTGGTTTCAAAAGTTGTGGTTTGAATTTGCGGCTGGGTAAATCATAAGAGAAATACAATTTCCTCCTTTGAATATTTACTCTGTTTTCTCTTTTAAACATAATGATACTCTAAACGGTCATGTCTTTGTTTGATTATCAGTTTACCCATGACCTGAAAGCCCTCACTATATATTACTTTAGTCTGGGGGGCATGTTGACAGCTAGCCAGTTAGAGTAAACAAGGACATGTCAAAGCACCAGTGAAGACAGCATTAAAACTGCATGAGAAAGGCAAGACTTCAAATCTTTTTTTAAACGTGTGTCATTGAAAATTTGATACAGATGAGATGATGTTGAAATCAGTTCAAGTTGGATGGATATGGATCAGAAAATATCAGAGGTATGCTTTAAATTATGGAATTAATCTAAGAATTAAATGATCACACACCAAGACCTCTGACAAAACTACCAAATTTATTGTATCAAACAGTTTGTTTACTTAAAACAATTATGACTCAGACCATTTTGGGAGTTTTGGACAGCAATTAAACTGGGTTGTACCAATCTCTCACAGTAGGGGGGGTGACGCAGCTTCACAATGACCCTTCTGACACCAAACTGGTGTGGTCCGAATAAACTGACAGTTGTTTTACACTTGCCTTCCTTTAACCAATTACTTCAAAACCAAACTGCTCCAGTGACAGAAACTCAAATGACATTGGGAGTAAGTAACAACATATGAAAGGGAGTTCTTGGCACTGTTGTTGATGTACGGTAAGCGCCTAAAGTAAACCAATCATCTTGCATATTATTACTTTAATTCAATGTCTGATCCAACATTTGGAATTTTAACAAAAAAATTTACTTTACAGTTGTTTTGATATATTTATATTTTTTTAATCGAAACCAAAAACGTCCCCTAAAACCTAAGCAAGAAAAAAATAAATTGTTTAAAAAGTGAAGACCTAATGTTTTCTGGTCCAGTCATTTTCTGGAATGGAAATTGGTGGAACAGTTTTATCCTCACTCAGCACCGGTGAGAAAGGTGAGTGCGCATAGAGGCTTTAAAAAACCATGAAATTCCTCTGTCTTTGAAGAGGAGAAACAAATCAATCCCTCTTTTAGTTCTTAGCATTGCCTCGCTGTCCCTTGCACTTGCAGGCTCTGGCATGGACTTAAAAAACAAATAAACTAAAAAAGATATGGGGAGGAGTTGGTGTGCACTTAGAATTTTAAATACATGCAAAGACTGACTCATTTATTGAAACTAATTTTAATCTCTCTATATACCAGCAGGCACCCTGAAATGAAGGGACTGTGTGCAAAAAAAGGGCTGCAGTTGTTTACATGTTCATTCATTATGGCCAAAAATACTCTCTAATTACATTTGACAACCTGCCCTTTATCTTAATCTAATTATGTCATTTTGCATTCAAAGTAATAAAGGCCTGCTGAATGCCATAATGAAAATGTGTATTATCATCTACTGTTCACCACTGAATGAAAGCCCCTGCTGTCCCTCTTACAAATGAGCACTATATCAGAGCTTTTCAAACCTCTGCCATTAATGCCCCAAAATGCATCCAGAAATGTACAAAAGGGAGTGCTTTGAATTTTGAAATATTTAAAATTGACATCAGACATTGTTTTTTTTTAAGGTTTCCTGTCTAAGGCAAAACTATATAATTTATAAATGATTTATGTTGTATTATCCTAAATGCGGTTTTGTTTACACTTTCAAAACTGTGCAACTCAAATTACTTCTCTATTTAGACAGCACTTCTAATAGGCTATGGTGAATAATGTCTTCTGGCAACAGCAGACACTACAACGTTTGGACTTTAGAGCCACTTTAATCTGATCTGCTCGTTTAGAAAAATCTGGGGTTTTCTGAAAAACATCAAATTATGTCACTAAAACTTTGTATCAGTCAGCCTTTCAGGAGCCAAGAACTAAAGACTTGCTTCATCCAAATAGTTCCTGAAAGTGCACATAAGAATAAAACATTAAGAACAAGAACCCGTTCAAGTGTCTTTTGTTAATCAATGTACAATGTAGTGAGGAAGTAATGGCCATTAGTGCAACAAATTTCAAATGAAAGCTTTATAAGCCTCAGCAGCTCTGAAAAGACACATTTAGGTAGCGAATGAGTCAGGTTCTGACCCAAAAGAGTCAAGCAGCACACCAAATAATACATGAAAATATATTTTAAAAATGTTGCTGTAGTGAATACTGTTACAAGACATAAATGGAGGGAGTCATGAACCATCTGTTTCACCTGACTGCAATGATGATGAGATCTGCCTTTTTTCAAGAGTTTTGTACTCCTCTTCTATCATTGGCCAGGATATATTTTAAATGGGACTTTTATTCAGCTAATCACCTCTCAGAAAGAAGGGTCTTCCACAGCCGTCCCGCCCTCAACACTCCCCTCCTATCCCCTCATTGGATGCCAATGAGATTCTAAGTCTGCTCTGGCAGTGGTTGGACAGCGCTCTCAGCCAATGAGGAAAGAGCAACTGTTGCATTCATGTAGCCCTCCTGCAGGGCTCCTTCTTCTGCTGCTGCCTCTCAGTCAGGATTTAGATCTGAGACTGCAATGGTGTGCAGTGTCACAATGGGGACATAATGTGACCTGAGCTCTTCAGTATTAGGCCTAGCCTATAAACCAGACATATTGCAGCACAAGTGCTTTTTACAAACACAAATATATTGTTTTACTGTAGTCTATATTTATGAGATGTGTGGATTTCAAAGGTTCTGACATTTTGTTGCACTAGATCATTTATTTGTCCTCTGTGGTGCCAGAACTTATTCCCACAGTCCCATGACAGACAATTTAAATAGAATCCTAATAACCAAAATATTAAATGATTACTAGGCTATAGCAAGACACAATATACAGAGGGGACAGAAAGTGTGAGAGAGAGGATTACTCTAGTTTCCAACGCCCTCCATCGGCAGCGACATCTCTCTCTCTCTCTCTCTCTCTCTCTCCCCCCATCTACCATCCTCCCCCCCCTCCCCTCTCGTTGCTGCGCGCCCGTCCAGCTTCCCTCACTCCGCTTCCGAGGCTCTTGGAGGGAGGACGGATAAACGCCGCTGACGGTACCGGATTTGATACCAGAGGGAGGGAGGGATGCCACGGTGATTTCCCTCTTTTCTCTCCCGACACCCACCTCCTTACAACAAACACCACTTAATTCTCCTTATCAAGACGCACTACTGCTCTGTCTATCTTTTTTTTTTTTACCCTCTATTTTTTCTACTCATCTTTGAACCCGCATGGTTGGTTAGGTATTTTTGCCTCTGCGCTCCAGCGGATAAAACATAGGAGAGAGAACATTTTGGGTTTGAGGAGAACTGACTAGGCTCTGCTTTATTTTGTTTTTTTTCCCCATCTCTACTCAAAGCGCACAAAAACAGAAAAACTGGGTTTTCAATCAGTGGATGTGTTGGACATCTGAGGAAAGAGAGAAAAGAAGCAATACTAGTTGAGACAAGTGATCGTTTTCGCCTGGCTTGTATGTATTGGGGAAATTTCCTTGGAGAGACGGACTGCGCACGGACACTCACTTACAAGGTAAGGACCGCTCGAGTTAAATAACTGGGATTTTGCTGTTGTTACCTCAACACAGTCCCATCATCTCTTTTCAATCCCCAGTCTGTTTCTTTCTCACCCTTCCCGTCCGTGCGTCTCCTTCTGCAGAGGCTTTAATGAGCGTAAAAACAGGCGAGAAGGAACGAAGTGAAATGTTTCGGTTCCCGGGATGCTGGGGAGATTGTGGTTCGGTTCGGGATGAATCCAAACGCAGGGTTGTCACACAAACTGCATATAAATTTTAAAAAGGTCACTGTGAGAGGATGTCGGAGTTCGTTATGTTCGAGCACATAAGTAATAAGCCACGAAACCCCCATAGGGCCGTTGCGCATTAGCGATGGTAACAAAATATGAAGACTTGGGGTATTTGTTGTGCTGCGGGCTGTAACAGTGCAGACTTTCTTTGGCCCTCGGAGCCACTGAATGACGGTTGGGTTTCCACATAACACAGACAGTATTTTTTTCACATTTAAAGTAAATCGGCGTGTGTCTGCATATTTGCGCTAGTTTGGTGTGTGCGTGATCGTGCATTTGTGTGCGCATCGGACAGTGTGCGTGTCTGGCCACGTATATGGGGGCTAATCTCTACGAAGGCTCTCTTTCGCTGTCTCGGTGCCTCCCGGCGTCCCTGCGTAACGGCGACGCACAACTTTTACTTCGGATCGCCGTCAACACAGACTTGTTGTGTGTGTGTGTTTGTTGTGTGCGTGTGTGTGTGTTTTACGGTCAAATCGCAAATTCGCTAGCGGAAAAATAAACCATTCAATCATTCAAGAGACAAACAGTCGTTACTTTAGGAGAGACAGCTGGATTTGCATTTATTTGTCATAAAGGCCTGTTTCATCCAGAAATTCATTCAGTCAATAACTACACTACAGTCTAGAGAATTGAAATGTGAACCCCTAAAGACACCATACGTTTTAGTATTCAGTCCATTTGAATATTTCAACCGGAGCTGCGTCCTTGCCCGTGCCGTGTGCGCCAGCGCCTGTGAAACTACATAAAAATTGCATACAGATCACTTGCCCGTAGGCTCATTCAGGCTCATTCTGCACTCAATTAGGCGCGTGCGTTTGGCTTATCGCCCCTGTAGGCTCACAGATCATTTTTTAATTGTTGCACGGACCGAAATCTACTGAAAACGTGTCCTCGCTGGTTGAGTTTGAGTATGCTGGTCTGACATGAACGGAGTACTGTGCAATAGCTGAGTGGTTTTCAATGGACCCTAGTCTAAAGTGAGATATCGGTGTATAATTTGGGCAGCTGCAATTCTGCTGCGTTTTCAACGGGGGAGCAGAGAGAAGGAGAGAGAGGCGTTGACTGTAGGGCTGTACAGTCTTTGGTATTCATGGCACAGCTCAAGATTGCTGCTCTCAAGTAAGCAATAATCTCTCTCCCTCTCCACCTCTCTCTCCTTCTGTCTCCCACACTGTTGCTCTATGAAATGTCTCCCCACTCTCCCCCACCTCCTCTTCCTTCCCTCCCCCTTTGCACCCCCCCACTCCTCTTCCTCACCTTCTCCCTGGGTCTCTCCATCTCTCCTCACCTCACACTCCCTGACTCTCTCGCTCTCTTTCTTCAGTCTTGTGGGAGCCATTGAGAAAATCATTTGCTGTTGTTGTCTTTTATTTGACAGGGGCTTCTTACCAGCCAGGATTGGCTGCTATGCAGTGCTGTTTCTTGCAGAGCCTTTTTAAAAAAGAAGTCTGCAGCAAACAATAGAGTGAGAGATGCACAAAGAGAGCTCCTTGAGAGGTCCAGTTTGTTAAATAGAAAAAAGGGTTTGTAACTTCTTGTGTTACATTCTCACAGGCGAAAAGCTTTTTTTGATTCCACTCTAGTTTCCAGTGTTGCAACAGTGTTGTTGTCATTTTCCGCCACATTTCTTTATTATGTGGTTACTTCTCAGACAGCGATCCACCGTTTATTTTTGCCCCTTGCATTTTGCTAATGAGCCTACAGACCAGTCGGCATTGCAGAGAAGAAAAGCAGAATTCCATTTTTTCCTCTGGTGAGTTTACATTGTGGTTCAGTGGCCACTTAAAAGGCACATCACAACAAAAGAATGTCTCCAATATCCTAGTATTGAATGGCTGTTTCTTGTATTCTCTCCATGACTTGGCTTAACAGTCTGATTGTGGCTCAACAAAATGGTGTTTTTTTTTTTGCAAACAGCACCACAGTTGTGTCCAATTTGTGCTTTTGGGTGTTTGCTTGATTCACTAATTAATTCTTCTAGCTACTGTATTTCAGTCACATAGTAATACAGTTTGATTAGACGAAAGGATCGAAAGGATCAAGAAGAAAGAAAGAGGAGGCAGAGAGAAAATAAGGGGAAAGTGGAGAGGAGAAACAACAGGGCAGGCGATCGGAGGAGCAGGGCTAAGAGGAAAAAGAGCATGATTCCTATCAGAATATGAGGAGGAGGCGGGGGAGGAGAGGAGGGCAGCATGACTTCTATCAGCAGTGTCTTTCGGCTTACTCTTTTATGAGGGCCACTGCTGAAACGAGACCTGCAGCCAGAAACTGCTCGTCTTCACTTAGCTGTCTCAGGAACGAACATTAGCTCGCTTTTCACTTCCCACAAAAGTGTGGGTCTATGTCTGGGAAAGTGATTGTATACTTTAAAAGCAGGACAGAAACACAGAATCCCCTTGTACCAGTACATCTTTGTGCTATTTAGGGTGAGCGGTATACAGAAACCTGGCTTGGATGACAGATGAAAGCGGGGTGGGTGAGGTATCAGATTTTTCACTGATGTTCAGCCAAGAAATTGCACAGAAGCTGACACAGAAATGTCGTCAGATTTGTTGGAGCCATCGTAGAGGTTTCAGGATCTGGCATTGGAAATACAGTGCTTCATGGCTGTGTTACTTATAGATACAATTAAATCTGTGAACAAGTATGTTCCTGAAGCAATGTCTGAAAAGACACAAATAGTGGATGATGAGAACCGCACACTCAAACCAAGGTTACAGATTATGCCGTGTCTGAGGAGACATTCTTGGGAGTACACAATAAGTGCTTAATAGAGAGCCACCTGATTAAAAAGATCATCCTTTAGCAAACCATTTCAAATGTTAATGTTCTTCTGGCTTTGCAGACAAAACAAAACATGTACAGATGAGAGTTTTGTGCACATTAAACACTCAAAGATATGCTTATGTCATGCCTTTTACTTGTAAGTCTGACTTTGACTGGCTGTGAGCAAGATTTTATGGCCAAAGTTATTATTTCCACATTCTTGAAATATGATGGATTGAATTTCGAAGAAAAACTGAAAAAAAAAAAAAAACTTGTCTACTGGAATGGGTTTAAAGGCAACTGAATCCAAACACTGCTGACGTAGCTCACCAGGGGGGCAGCGAGATAGAGGGATTAATTTATTACACTGTAATCGTTATATTTATATTTAATTAGGAACCAGCTGCTCTTTCTCATAAGCCGTAGCATTGTAAACTAGTTTCTTTGAAACTGTAAAATAGGGAAACTGAAACATTAAACAGAGGGAGATGTTGAAGAAGAAGAGACTGAATTTGAAAGGAAGACAGAAAGACAAGTAAGGAGGGGAATGAATGAGAGAGGGACTCAACATTTTCCCGGTGACGACAGAGGGAGCTGTTGGGCTTTGCTGCAGCAGCGACTTCTCTGCTCTCTCTTTTTTCATCATTCTGCTTTTTCTTCCAAATTTTTTCCATCTCTCTCTCTCTCTCTCTCTGAGAGGGTCAGTCAGAGAGATGGAGAGGTAGTTAGGCTCCCCAGGGATGCAGGATTCAATCTGTACGCCCCAAACACACACACTCACACACACACACACACACACACACACACACACAGTCACAAAAAGTCTAGTCTGTCTGGATAAGCATGTCCACCGTGACTGGCTTCTGTTACCTTCAGATTCCCATTACCTCCCAAAGAGAGAGGGTGAGGGTGATAAACAGAAGGGGGGCAGCAGTAGAGAGGGGCTGGTGTTGAGGGAGAACTGACTTGATTTCTCCCTTTTGCCTCTGCACTATTTTGTTTTGCTTTTCCCCCAGTCCCTGGTCAATGGATGCGATAGAAAGCAGAGTCAGAATAACTGACAACTGGTTAAACTTGGGCCCTCTCTCTCTCTCCCTCCCTCCCTCTGACTTTTTTATCTGCCTCACCCCCTTTCTGCACCCCATAGTTCTGCTTCAGCTCTTCATCTTTGTTTCCCCGCTCTCTTCTCCTTGTCTAGTCAAGACAACATATCTGGAAGCCAGGTAGATGTCACACGGATTTATAATTTCCTGTGGCAGTACAGTGGGATTATACCTCTATAAATCTCCGGCCTCAACCAGATTAAGTGACAGAGTCAGTAATTAGTGTTTTTGACCTATAAACTCTTTACTTGCCCTAAAGAGAAAAAAAGACAGTAGCTGATTTATCTGCATTTAATGAGGGGTAAGGTGGATGTCGACATAATATCCTGGGTATTGGTGCAGGTGACGAGAACTGAGCCAGCACAGGTAGTTCACTGTTGTTGACACAGTCTCCTTGCAGTATTATGTCCTGGGTTTAGTTTCCTTCCTTTAAGCGTGGAGCTTGTATGTTTCTTTTTCTTGTGCTTGTGTGGTTTCACAAAGTCCTCAAGTGTTCTACATTCCTGTGACCTGAAAGTTATCGTACATAAACTGGAGAAGCCAAAATACCCACAAGTTCTACACATGACAAACAAGGTTTTAATAAATTGTGTCAACTTTATCGTTTAATCAAAACTAGAGTATGTTAGACAGCGTGTTTCCTATTGTAAGCCATATTATCAATATATTTCCAAAACTAGTGTGCTCAGTGGCTTCAAAGTAAATGACTGTCCATCTGTCTTTTAAATTTTTTGAGAGTGTTTCCCTGTCTTCAATCTAAGACGTGCTGCGGTTTAATTCAATCCCTGTAGCCCTGACAAGGAGAAAGAATATGAATGAATTAAACAGCAAGCTAAAGTCAGTAAACTGGAACATGCTTTTCATATTTTGGGCACAGATACAAACCAGTAACAGCGTAATTCATTAACATGTCCCGCGCTCTCGTTATTTGATGAGGAAAGTCACATTGAAGTCGTTAAAGTCGTGTAAGCACAAGCTGGATGGATGCACATAAGGACTCGGAGACAGGAAAACAGCGCCACAAATAACACCAGAAAACAGCAACGACACAACTTAGAGCAATTAAAAAACGAAACGTGTGGCGGCGCAGAAACGCTGCCGCATCAGTTAAATGTTGACTTTTAAAGCTGATTTGGTTTTTATCACCTCTCACCCTGGAAACATAACGGCAGAAGCTGCAGCCGAAATGTGTTGGCTTTTATTATTAAATCTCTGTCGGTTGTTCTTGGTCAGTTAGTGTGACCTTTCCTCCCGTACATTAGAGAGAGGGGAGTATGTGCAGAACAGGCGGTGTGGATTTACTGCCAGATTATGAGGCTCTGGTGTAATTGTGATAACGGCGTAGGCTGGATCAATGTTAATTCAGGATTAATGAGCGATTCCATCGATTTCACCACTGATGATCAGAATGCAGTGTTGACAGGGATATTGATCAGATTAGAATGAGAATTGATTACTCCGCATCGAGAGCGATATTGATCACAGCCTTTTCTTCCACGAATGCATGCATGTATGTGAAATCGAATTTAATGCCAAGGTGTGTTTGCAGGTGTGTAGATTTGTATATGTGTGCATGTGCGTGAGATACAGGGAGCATCTCTGTGCAATCCAGTGTAATTTGTTTCCTGTGACAGTCGTTAGGCGCAGTCAGGTGGTTTGTGGTCTCATGACACTAGTCACATGAGAGGAAGAAAAGCAAGGTTGGGCTATTTTTTTTTCTAACAGCCAATTTTAACTGCATTTTTGCTTTGGTAGACAGTATTCAGCAGGAAGAGACACTGAGAAACAGTGAAGGAGAAGGAAAGCGAAGGAATATGCGATGAAGGTCAAGTTAATCTCACATATTGAATTTCAGGAGGTACATTAGTTTGGTACAAAAACTGCTCCAGATTGGGGTCAGTGAATTTTTTGGGTTTGTTTTAATTGTAATTAATAATTCACAGCTGAAAGGCTTCTGACTTTGACAGATTTTGTATGAAGTACAGTGGACTCAGTGAGAAAAAAAAGGAAGAAGGAAAGAGAGGCTAGTTTCTGTGTGCGGGTCAAGGAGAGATTTAATGAGTCGTTTGCTTCTCATTATTCAGGATAATAATTAACAGTGTGTGTGTGTGTGTGTGTGTGTGTGTGTGTGTGTGTGTGTGTGTGTGTGTTCATTTTCTCTTTGGAGCCACCAGTGAAGCGGTCATTCATAGCTGTCTCACCCCACTCTCTCTCTTTCTACTGTCTCTCCTCTCACCCACATCCCCATTTTCTGCAACCAAAGTACATTTTCATTATTGATTAACCTCTTGGATTATTTCTTTTCCAGCATTCAAATAATTTATAAAATGTTTTGGTAAATACAAAAAAAACAAAAGGAGGTGACCTAAGGTGATGTCCTGAAATTTTTGGGGGTATTTCTTTTTAAATGTGATAAATAAATTATAATCATTCTTGTTGACTGATTTTCAGTCTAGCATCTTCCATCTATTTCTCTTTCTCTCTGTCAACCCCATCCTTCTCTCTCCCTATATCATTTTTCTCCTCTAAGCTTGACAGTATGTGAATCTCACTCTCCCTCTCTCTCACACACACACACACACACACACACACACAGGTTTTTGTGTGTGTTTGTAGACGGTGTGTTGTTGATTTGCATAATTAACATGGTTATGTTAATTGTAGTGAGTTAATTTTGCTGATGGAACACATTTGTAAAGGTGAACTCTATGGACAGACGGCTATGGCCTAAAGGTACAGTGTTTGTGTTTGTGCGCGCATTTCTGTTTACGTAGTGTGTGTATCTGCATGCATTCATACTGCGTGAGTATGTGTGTGTGTGTGTTCTGTCCACATTAGCGGCTCCAAACAGGTGTGTTTCATATGGAAACAGAATTTTTTAATTATTTTTTTTTTTGAATGCTGACGAAGACACACACAGTGATGTTAAGACCAGAAGCTGAACAACCTGTCATAAGACAGAAAGAAAGAAACACGCACATGAACACACACGCGCACAAACACACACACACAGACACAGCCTTAGTGGTCAGCCAAAACAGCAAATGCTGCATAGAGCTTATCTGATTATGAGCAGGGTTAGATAGAGGACTCTGCATCGTAGGGATGAAGAGACATGCAGATAAACAGACTGACAGATAGTTTAACTAAAAAAAAATACCCTCCTGGTGGATCACCAGTCTAAAAAACTGTGACCTCTGTCCAGCCAAAACCATTTTGCCATATGTTCCTCGCCGCCAGTTTAGACTAACAAGAAAATGGGAAATTAAACTGAAAGACACAGTGCATGTCGCACAGAAATAGCTGCATAATGAACATCCCTAACAAATAGACCTAGCTTGAAGGCAGAATGCACAAATTGTTGTGATGTGTGGTGTCCGATGTCATGGTGAGAGGAGGGGCTCTGGCACCTATTTATAATAAATTGTTCTCTGGAAATAAGTGGCCTGATCTCCATGTTTGTGTTTTTACAGTATTTACAATCTTTTAGCTTCCCAATGTGATTTCTAGTTCCTAAAGAAAAATCCTTTTGTTGTTTTCTTTAGTGCCTTCCAAGGAGACAGAAGTGTTACGGCGAAAACATTTGGATTGATTTGCCGGTAAAAATAATTTTGTAGGTTGCATTATTTTGAAAAATATCACAAAAGTAGAGTCATGGCAACCAATTTTTCAAACAAGAGAATGGTTGTATGTCCGTCTGCTGTTGTATATAGCTGGTTATGACAGTCTTTGTCAGAGAAGTTGAAGCGCGTTCTTTTACATACCTTGTGGTGGGAGTGGGTGTGCGATAATGGGATTTTTACCCATGATACACCTGTGTTTAAAGCAAATGAAAGTCATTAGACACAGACAATCAGAATTCATGTCTTTGACCATGTTTGGAAAGCTATGAGACCACAAATCCAAATACTAAGGAGTTTTAAAACCTATATGTTTTTTAGAAATGCAGTCTATCTTACTGTGCATATTTGTATTACTTGGACAAATATGAGAAAATGCTTCTTAGTCACACATATTTTAAAGTTTCAAAGTGTATGTGCATTTCTACATTAACCAGTCAGCATCCTGGCAAGGCCTGCCCGTGATGTCAAAATAATGCTTTGATCAAAGTGGGACTTATCTCGTAGTTCTCATCCTTTCCTGTCTCTTCTTCTCTTGTCTTCTCATTCCTCCCTTTTCTGTCATTCCTACCTGCCTTATCCTCTCCTCTTTCCTCCTATTTTCCCCACCGGCCACTTCAGCTTGCCCCCCCCCTTCTCTTCTGCATCTTGCTCAAATGTGCTGTCGATAAACAGAAAACAGTTACTCACCTGAAAAAGGTTCCAGAAATAAACCTGACTACAACAGATATGTTAAAAAATTTATTTGATGGAGTTATATTGATAGATATACAAAACTATATAGTTACTGAAGATGCTTTTTGTAATATCACTTAATATATTTGTTAAATTAAGCATCAGACAGAAATGCACAGATGACGTTGCCCTCTACTTTCTCATCACATAATAAGTATGTTTTCGTGTGAGTCTCTCACACGAAAATCTGAACTGCTTGTGTGAAAAGAGTCCTTATTGATTCAGCTCGGCAGATATGAAGGTGTGCGCTGTCTTTTTTGCACATTCACACACTCTGTTGCTACAGAAAGGGCCTTGAGAATGTATAACGACTCCGAGACTGAACACACAAATAAAAGTGCACACGTTACAGACTTATGTGTCAGATGATGGTTCTCCTGCTGGCACATACACAGAGAGAAATAGAGATCACAGTGCATCCTGACACACACACACATAAAAAGCCTCTTTTCTTTTCTACAGGACAGAGCATTACTGCAAGGTTGACCTCTTTACCATAATAACCTATTTTCTCTTTCTGTGTATGTTTCTTTAGTTTTCCGCTGTCCTTTCTCTCTCCCCGTTATCACTCTAACAAACTCCCACACTCTCGTCATGCATCTTTCCTCCTTTTTCCTGCCCCTCTGATTCTTTTTCCTTCCTCTCCCTCTGTCTCTCTCTCTCTAGCCATGCTTCATTGACCGTGACACTTATAATGGTGTAATATGATTGAATACGACTGCTGCTTCTTCGTTGGACAGTATTAATTTCGCTTTTTCTTCCATGCGAACGGCTTCACTCCAGTATATTTATTTGCCTGCTCTATGCCTTAATCCCTGACCATGACTCAGAGACTTATAGAGCATCACTTACAGCAACCTCTCTGTCTTTGTTCTTTTTTGTTGTGTCATCTGTCCTGTAAGTTTGTGTTGGTATATCTGCTTATTTCTCTCATCTTCTAAATTATCTTCATTTCTCATTCTCTGTCTGTCGTCATCTCTCGCTTCCAGTTTAGTTGTCCTTCCACTGAAGCAGTGAAGGACAACTAAAGCCACCTCTATAACAGGTTAATTGTTATTTCTATATAGAAGGACCAGGCTATATATATATACACACACACACACATATAAAGGGCTGATTCTGCCCTTTAAACCTTGATGAGGATGTGAGTGAGTGTTACGTCTGTTTCTCTTAACTTCAACTTCAAGATGTGGTGCCAATCACTTTGAATTTCAGCAGGAGTAATTATGAGTGACTCTGGAAAAGAGCACTTCCTTGACCTGATCTGTCAGGTTGCAGTCGTGTAATATTAGCTTACAAATATTGTTTATTTTATTTATTGTTTTGTTTAACAGAGACAGTGCACATGAATAAACATTGCTGTAAATGGGAGTTAGCCAAGCAGTAATTTTTCATCTTTCGTTTGTGGATGTTTACCATACTGTAGCTATGTTTTTGATGGGCTAAACAATGGCAGTGGTTGTCTTTGCGATTCATATGAAATGTAAACAGATAATCCAGTTGGAGATATTTTTAAATCCAGTGAAGTAGCAGTTGCTTTGAGCCATTTTCATACATTGTATGTGTTTTCAGTGTTTATGTGGGGTGACATCAAATTTGTCACAGCAATGCTTATTTTTATTGCAATGTTATGAAAGCAAGTGCCATCAACATTGTTTATATTCTACTGGCAAGGTTGAACAAACAAGGTCACAATGTGTGTGTGTGTGTGTGCATGCACATGTCACTCCAATGTGTCCGTGCATGTGGGCGTTTTCACATATGGGGGCTAAAGCTGACCATGCAAGGTCAGTGTGTAGTCTGTGTGCACATGCCAGTGCACCTGAGCATGAGCATCACCAGAACAACAAACAGTCGTTTCAGGCAGTTTGTCTGCATGTGTCCGTCTCACCTAAAGGTGAGATATGCAAGGTCAGCCTGAGCTCTGTGTGTGTGTGTGTGTGTGTGTGTGTGTATGGAAGTTTAAGCATCCGTCTTCACTTGTGTTCTTATCTTTAGTTTATTCCAATTTAGTCTAGTATACTGGAAGAAGTGAAAGAGGAAGAACAAGATGAAAAAAAAAGAAGAAATGCTTTATTAATCCCATAAGGGGAAATGATAATAATACAAAGTACTAATGGTAATAATAGTATGCAGATGTGTTTGGGGTCAGTCATACAGGGGTAAATACATCACCACTTGTCTAGACAGCTGTTTTGACCTTTTTATATGAGAAAATAGGCAATGCACCAATCTTCAAGAGCAGTTTAGAGCAATAAGAGCTGCATGTCACCAGGTTTCACTCTTGAGATGAAAAGAAATATATCAAAGAATATATCTTGCTGTGACATTTGGAGGTGATCACAGAGTAAAACCATAATTATCCCTGCTCACTTTTGGCACTAGCACCAACACCTGGTCAATCAAATCCAAAAAAGGGTGGCCAATACATCGAGGTGGTTGTTGTTGACAGACAAACATGCATCAGTTTGGGGAACCTTTGGCAAAAGGAACAACTTCTGCAGCTTTGTTGAGATATGCGATTCATATATGGGTCTTTGGTTAGAGGGAAGTTTGAGACCCAACACTGAAGGCTTATTGAAGTATTGCAGCTCAGAAGAACAAAGGGCTCTTTATGTCAACCTGGAGAAAGAAGGGAGGGGATTTAGCCTCATACGGGGATAGAAGTGCGGGTGTGGGGGGGTATTATCAAGTATCCAGCACGTCCATACACTGGTTTGGAGCGGGATGAGGGGGAATAGAAAATGGGTGAGGGAAATGAGAATGAGGGGAGAGCATGGGGGATCGTTTTGCAAGGGAGGATGTTTTGGCACAATGACCCTTGTGTCCTCCAGTTTGTCACTGAGTCGAGTGTTTGTCGGTGGTTGCGGGTGAGGGGTGGGAGAGGGCGATTCAAAGGGGTAATTAGGGTCATTAAACATGCATGGTAGGTGTAATTGTCTGCGACATTGCTGATCAATTCCTCCCTCTTACCTCCATGCCCACCCCCTGTTCCCATCAACTCACCAAAACTCATTCATCTTCATAATGTTTATTCCAAAATAAGTTATGAACCATTTGAACTAAAAGAGCAAAGGCTAATTTCTCTGGTACAAGACATTAAACTACATTGTTTAAGTTAAAGACATTTGCTTAAAATTGTTTATAATGTCAAGCCAAATCTAGCATGTGCAAATGTCACATATAGATTAATACCAGGTTAAAATGAAGCCCTTTAACCATTTATCTTGTGAGGTGTTGTATTTGGTTTAATTGTGACAGGATCAAAGGTCAAATCAATTGAGGATCCAACCATACTGCAAAACATACTCTTGTTTCAGTAGTACAACCACAAAAACTAGGATTTCTTTCCCATTTTTTTCTTTCTAAGGTTTCCTTGTTCCTAATTTCATTTTGTAATCCATGTTAAGATGTCCAACATAGAATAGCTGACAAGAGAAGAACTTGCTATTAAATATTATTATATATAAGTTATTAGCTATCCCCTGGCCTTTACTTTGGGGGAAATGAAGCATTTGATAGTGCACATACTGCTTTGAAATCAAACCCATCATTGCACTTTATTATTGTGAATAAAAACTGATTCAGAGCTATTAAACCACTAATAATCTCTAGGTGAACAGATCATGACCTGCCTTTTAGACTGAATGTTCGGCCAGTAAGGTCTCCATGGGCTAATGTAAATGTAAACGGTGTGTCAGTTACTGGATAAATGGGATGGAGGGGTGTACATCCCAGGGTGAAGGGTGGTCTTTAAAGGCTTAGTGGCATCCACTAAGACTCTATGTTCTGCCCCTTGCCTCCTCAATAGAGCAAATCTAATCTGGGTCTGCATAGGGCTGCTTCTTTTCGTCTCTTGGGCGACTCTCTCCCTCCCTCTTTCTCCATTTTCCATCTCAACCCTAAGCGACTCACTGTCTCGCTCAAGGACACTTTGACTGGACACATGGTTGTTGATGCACATATATTGCACTGAAAGAAGTGTTGACCTTTGAGCTAGAGACTCGTCTGCCAAACCACTTGATGAAAACCTCCCACCGGTGTACAGAGGTCTCCATCAAGCTCTTTCTCTCTGACATATGTCTGTCTCTCTGTGCACTCTTTCCTTCACCATCATTTTAGTAGTTTTCTGCCATGTTTAAGGAACACACACACTGTAAACATACTATTTCTATTTGTAAGCAGGTTTAGATATCAACAGGATATCATAAAAAATAGTATTTAGTATATGTAGTATAGTTACCTCATGACATATCAGTGCTTGATGCTGTATCATGTTAGCATTGAGCACTAATAACACTTAAATAAATAAACCATGTCACAAAAACAACAACATATTGTGATTTTCCTTCAGCTTAACTTTTCAAATTAAATGTTTTCCAATGAAAACAAAAGGTGTGTCTTGTCAATGTATGCATCTTTCACTCCCCATCTCACTATCTCTTCTGTCTCTCTCTCTCCCTCACTGGCTCCCAAGGGTCATGGTGTCAGCTGTTGGACAATGGGACAGCTGTATCCAGATCAGCTAAAGAGCCACAAGCCCCCAGGGGTGGGATTAAGCCAATTAGTAGATGTCAATCACCATGACATATCATGGACAGCTAGATCAATACTTGGATGAATGGAGGGAGGGTGGGACAGACGGATGGATGGAGGCTTGCAGTGGGTGCAGGGATAGATTGAGGAGCAAGTGTGGCCGGGTGGAGGGATAAACGGATGGAGAAAGGAAAGAAAGGAAGTCTTGAGGATGCAAAATGGACATTGGAGATTGGAGGGATGGTTGGACAGAAGAAGTAAGGGAACACAAGTGAGCAGCAATCAAGTGGGTTTTTGGATGGAAGGTTGGAAGGAAATTTAACTACACCCAAGCAGCGTTTGGACAGATGCAGATAGACAATGTAAGATAGTTCTTCTCATGAAGGCACTGTGATAAAGAACTGGAAATCATTAAAATGGTAGAAAAAATGGAGATATGGAAGAAAAAGATTAAATCAGGAAGAGAAAATGCTGGTAAGAGCCGAGTGATAGGTAAAGAGACATACGGGAGCAAAAATAAAGAAAGAAAGTGATCCACAGAGATACATAAAGACTAGTGCCATAATAAAGTGTAGCCTCAGCTTGCAACCCCAAGATACGTTAAAAATGAATCGGTCTGCAAATCAGTCCTCCCTCTCTCCCCCAATCTCTCTCTCCTGATCATCTCTATCCCATCTGTTTTGCATTTAAGTATTTGTGGGTGTGTGCTTTGTAGTACAAAGATTTTTGTGGGAGACATATAACTTGTTTATCATGGTTGGGGACATCAGAACATCCTATCTCCTTCTGACAGCTGAGAGATGAAAAAAGGCCCCAGAAGAGAACCAACAGGCCTCAGAGAGAGAGAGAGAGAGAGAATGACAGGGAGGAGGAGGATGTGGGGATACTTAGGAGGAAAGGAAAGCAAAAAATTATGCAAAAAAGGAGAGGAAATGAGGGGGGAAAGTGAGTAATAGGGATGCAGATGGTTAATAAAGAAACACACCACCAATTTCAAGCGAGAAAAGAAAGAAAGAAAGGATTTAGGAAAGACACAAAAAAATGAGTGTGAATGAAAGAATAGTACAAAGGCGGAGACAGGGAGTAGAGTGGAAAAGGAACGATGAGGATACTAAAAACTTTGGCACATCTGTCATATCCAGACTATTAGGAAATAATTGTGAATGAATATGCCTTCAATAGCAAACCGCTACTGTTCCTTTTAATGTTTTGAGCTGATTGAGCTGAAAGTGAATGGACTGAAGAACTACAGAATATAGAACTTGATTTACAGTAAAGGGACGTGGAGGAAGTGGAAAAAAGGAGAAGAGGGAGAGGAAAGGAGGGAAGACAAAAAAAAAGAAAGGAGGGGAAGATGGTGTAAGAACATCCAAACAAATTAACGATGGGGTAAAGATGCGGAGGCTTCAAGTGACACAAAGAGTAGAATGGAACAAAACGGGAAGGGGGATAAATAATGAGAAAAGGGACATGTTTTAAAAGCAATAAAGCTGAATGAAAGGATGGGAGAGGAGGTTCTATAAAAATAGAAAAATATGAATAAAAGGCCAGATGAGTGAGAAAAGGGAGGAAGCACGACAAAAGAGCAGAAAAGGGAGACAGAGGAGGAAAATGAGGAGGAGAAGATGCTGTTGTATGAATATTAAGCTTGGAACATCTGGCATGACTCTCAAAAAGTTCTTCAGCCTTTTGAATTTGTATGTTCGAGTGTGTGTGTGTGTGTGTGTGTGTGTGTGCGTGTGTGTGTGTGTGTGTGTGTGTGTGTGTGTGTGTGCAAATGTGCGTATGAAAGGAGGGTATTGGGTGGGGGTTTGTTAGTCTAAAGCAGTGATGCACAAAGACACACAACCCAGGCCTGCCACACTCGCTTATATACGCTTGGATGGATATAGAAAGAAAGATCGAAGGTTTGAGGAAGAGAGGAAATGAGATGGGGGAAAAAGAGAAGCTAAATATGGGGATGGAAAGAGGGGACAGAAAGAGGGAGGAGAAGGACAGATGGAGAGGACCGGAGGGGAGAGACCGAGAGCAAGACAAGGAGGGAAGGAGTCGGAGGAGAGATTTGTTTTTGATTGATTTACCTCGCTCTCCAAGGCCACAGAGTCATGTAATCATCAGGAGGATTTTTGATCTGCACTCTTTATGGAAGGGATGTGTCACTTCTTCAACTCATTCGTGTGACATACAAGAAGTATATTTTCTCTCTCTGACATGTAAATAGTACCCATCATGACTCTCACATATTCATAGAAATAGTCATAAACAATGTATTTCTGTCCCTTTTTAAACACATAAAAGCATGTGTTCTACGTGTTTGTACTCTCAACGAGGCTTTGGATCATTCATTTGTTTTCTATGAAATGTTTAGTTTTATCCTTTTTTCATAACCTCTGAGAATAAGGGCAAATTGTGCTCTTTAAATTTAAAGAAATGTATTTTGTCCCTTTTTTATTATTTCAAAAACCCTGTGTTTCCTGCCTGTTTTCACTTGTAAGGAGGCTTTGAATAATGCATGGTGTTTCGTCAGTAACATATTGTTCTAACTTTTGGTGGAGAAAAATTTATTTTTCTTGTTTTCACTTTCAAATTTAGAATGTGATTACTTTGATAGAAGAAACCTTTTTATATTTATTAATTCTGAAACTTCTTAAACGAGTGTACTTTCTCTCTCGCCTCTTTTCTTTCTCATTTTCTCTTTTTCCCTCTTTAAAAGTGTATTCTGTCTGGCCTTTGAGATCTTGACAGGCATATTTTCCGCCTGTTTTAACCCTTAAGGAGGCGCTGAATAATTCATTGGGTTGTGCTCCCACTAGTTTTTCTAATGGTTCAGTCACAAAGCCATACATTTGTAAATGAGGGTAATCCACCTTTATGAGTCCCTGCGTATGTGTGCAGGGCAGTGTGTGTGTGTGTGTGTTTAGACGGGTCAGGCTCTCAGGTTTTAAAACAAGGAGCGTTTTGTCCAACAAGAATTTTGTGTTGTGTGTGTGTGTGTGTGTGTTTTAGCTGTCGAGGGCTGAGTGCTGCCAGGATTTGTAGCTGTGCTACCACAATGACCCTTTCATCCAAAGAACCATCTGATTGTGTGTGTGTGTGTGTGTGTGTGTGTGTGTGTGTGTGTGTGTGTGTGTGTGTGTGTGTGTGTGTGTAGTCCATGCATCCATGTGTGCGTCTGTGCGTGATTTTGTAGGCCTCTTTTCTGTGTGACCCAATCTCTTTATCTGTCCAGCACAATAAAAGATGGAGGCCTGAAGGCACAGACACAAACGGACAGACATCAGACACAGAGACAGACAGCAGGAGGATAAGCAGACAGACAGAAATGGACTCTAAAGAGCTGTATAATTCAGGACACTGGCATGGCCTAAACACACACACACACACACACACTATTTAACCACAATCTGTCAATACAGTCAAAGCCTCTATACCTGCCTTCCTATCTTAACCTTAACACAGGTGCCTTGAACTGTTAACACTCCAGGAAAAAGAGGATCAGCTATCAGAGCTATTCTATCCACCAGATGGACTACACATCTTGCTGAATGTTTTGCTTACCTTTTTATTGCATGAAACTGACACTATTACAGCAATAGCAGAATATGGTAAAATTCCTAGATTACAAACATCAGCGGCGTGCAGTAGTGAAAAGTGCAAGAGTCAGACCGCAGGAGTGAAATGAGAGCCAAGCACTGAAGTAGAAAAGCTTTTCAGCTCCAAGATAAGAGCATATTAGGGCGAGTGCAGGTGGGGAAAGACGTGGGGGCCTGAAAGGCTTTATTAGTTCTTGATGAGACGCGTTTTCAGTCTACAAGAATAAGTGAAAACTGGGACGAGTGACTACAGTTGTGATTGGAAAGGTTGTTTCCACGTCGGGGAAGCACAGAGACAGATCAGACTTAGATTATATCTCCTTAAAATAATGTACAGGAGTATTGCAGCTTTACTCAATGCATCATCTATAACAGTAGTCAGCATTTTGCGGGCCTCTTTGTTCACTGGGTATGGAAAATGGATGCAAGGAGAAGAGGTGGAGAGAGAGAAACAAAAACGGAGATAAAATGAGGAAGGAAAGGTAGAGGAGTACAAAAATGGAGATGGCGGAGATGACAAAGAGGAGGAAGAAATGAGGCAAAAGGAGAACAAAGAATGGAAACTCTGGTGGTGCAGGACATCTGTGTGTGCATGTGATGCCAGTTTCCCAGCTGTGAATAGATCTGTTGAAACAAACCTTGTCTGACAGCAATCTCACCCACTCACCCCTACCTGCTTTCAGGAAATGCCATTTAGACTTTTTTTTTTCTTTCTGCTTTCTTTATTTTTCAGCAGACGTGTTTTTTGGCCTTGTAAGGCTCCTAATTTGATGAGTTTTCCATGGATGTGGCCCCCCAGTTCCTCTGCGTGCATGAGCTTGTGTATGGTTTTGGCAAGAGGGCCGAGCTATTTCTGGCATCCTTGATCGGTTGGACACGCTAAGCAAAGTCTGGGTTTATTAACCACCACTGTTTCTCGAATTTCACATATTCTTTTGCTTTATTTTTTCATTCCTACTTCTTTCCTTTCCTCACTCACCCGTCGACTCTCTCACTCCTCTCCTTTTCTCTTTATTTACCTCTCGACTAAACCACTTTTAGCCTTACGTTGTGCAGTGTGTATAAGAAAGAAGTGACAATGGTCGATTGTACCAAATTAAAACAGATACTTTTTGAGCGAGGAAATATTTCCGAGGTCCTTTATACCTTCAGACAAGAATTTCAACATTCAACATTTTTTCTTTCCACAATTCAAAGAAAGTTTTAGAGTAGAAACTGAAAATGATCTGGGCCTCCACAGTGACTGAAGAGTACATATTTTCATTTGCATTGCATTTAAACAGTCATGCTTGTTTTCTGGCACCTCTGGTTACTCAGCATACAGTATAACATTAGCATTCACCTCGCCTTCCCAGATACTAACCTGCTTATCAAAGTCTGTATGTGCATAGAAACACCCCTCTTTAACACGCTTCTCGTTGAATTATATTATCAGTGGAAAGGTCACACTGAAGTGCGTTGCAGTGGGAAGTTGGAGCACATTCACAAGTTAAATATATTTCAGATTTTACCAAAAGAGAGACACATAGAGAATCAGTACAATCCTTTACCAGAGATTTCCAAATGCACTGACAAGCTCATGCTGAATCGTCTGGCTGCTCACAAGGTCATTTCGGATTTCATCTAATGGGTTCAAAAAAAGAGTTTTGCCCTCAGCACAACAGTTTCCTTTTCAACAGGTTTTAGAGAAACACAGATGCTTTGTGGGTGAATGACGCACTGTTCACCTTCATGAGAGCACCATCATCATCAACGTGTCTCCAGTAGATACTGACAGTGTTGATCCATGCAAACATACAAAAACATACATTTTTGATAACAAGGTTTATAGGTACACGTCCATGTATTAAACATTAATCTGCTGAAAGGGGTCTTTAATCATTTAACCCATGTACCGTTACTGCCCACTAGGTATACTTCTTATATTCATGTAGCTTCAACCAAGTCCAGTTGCCCTTTGAACCTTCCTTGGATAACTGACCTGGATGAATGAGAATCTTCACAGATATCGTGCTAAGCATTTTGGGGTGAAAGTATGAAAGGAAACCACTTACGGTTTAACCTGAGACCTGACAACATAGAATTAAACCAAACAGTCTACACCGTGGATCCACTCCGAAAACACACAGAGCTGGAATGATCCTGGAAAAGGCATAAAACCAGCTACTGAATGAGAGTGATTCACTTCAATGTTGAAGAGAGTCTGACGGCGTCCTCCACAAACTGTAAACACATCTGTCCAGTACAGTATTGGAAACGGTCACTGAATCATTCCATGTATCCACAACCATTGCCCTTGATTATAACCTTCCTTGGATTCCTATTGATAGTACAGATAGTTCAAAAACCATTTGATTAACCTTTGATACTTCTGCCCTCTAACACTCAGCTAAATGTATGCTTAAGTGTTTGCAAAACGGGTTTAACTTTCTGGAAGCTGCAAGTTAATTCAGTCTGCAGTGACTGTGAAGTCTGGGTGGTCCTGAAGGAGGCGAGGCTATCGCTACAGAAACAATGGTTGGTATTAATGTCTAACCATTACATATTAGTAGAGGGTGGATGTCAGAGGCAATGTAGTAAAGTAGTCAAGTGCTTTGTGCGTGAGGGAGGGAGAGGGAGAGGTGCTGTAACGTCACACATTTACATAACACTACTGTCAGCTGCAGCAAAGGGGACACGTATTTTAATGGTGTGTGCCGGACCCACAGGGAGACACAGTAGGAGGTTAGAGAATACACTACACACACACACACACACACAGTAAACGGCTAACAAATGAGCTGAGTGTGATGTAAATGGTTAGTCTTTTCATGGTCCTTTGTTTGTTCCTGTTGAACAGTCAGTGGCAGCTCACACTGCTCAGCCTTTTCACCCCAAACTATAACCTCCAGGATGTCAGAGAAGAAGCCACACAGGCTGCTTTCTGATGCATTACAATGCACAGGAACGTGTGTCTAAATGTGAATAGTCTTTTCTGCCAAATTAAATTCTGTGTTTGTTTACCTAGCCTGTTGTGACACATCAGGAAAGGACGCTTCCTGGTGTATCACAACACACAGAGATGCTGATTTGAATGGAGGTGGACTGTTTGTTCCTCTTAGCCTCCATATTACCAAACACATACAGAAAAGGACAAAGCTGCATCTGAGGCTATGTTCTTGTGTAGCTTCACTCAGACTCCAGATTTTTTTGTTAACAACAAACTGTTGCTTCAAACTTTTAGCTCCTAGCCATGAGCATGACAACAGCAAAGGTACAGATGTTTTTCTCTGTTAAACACATTCTTTTAGTTCATGACTGCATCAAATATTTTCTTTAACAAAGAATGGTGTATCAAAGTGAATGACTGAATAATCATTTCAGTGCTGGATCATTCAATTACTGTCACTGAAACTACATCTTAGTTTTGCTCTTTCTTTCTGGGGATACTGTATCAGCCAAAACTCAGTCTTTACTTTTCCAAATGAGTTTCAAATAAATATATAAATTAGTACCATATGTAGATACCGAGATCAGGAAAGAGACAAATAGGTTTTTGAATGGCAAGGCATTGCATGTGGATGTTATCATAGCCACTTGTGCTCACAGGTAATGATGCCTCTCCCTTTACCTTTGTCTTTGTGTGTGTCAGAAAAGTACGACAGCGGCAGACAAAGTAGCCTTGTTCTACACGTATAAAACACTTCAAAAAGCGCCTGTACACTCACCACAAAGGGACTGGAGAGTGCAGGGAGGTGTGTGCCTGTATGTTTGTGGGTGTACGGCGCTGAAAAAAATAGTCAGAGATTTGAGTCACATTGAAAAGCAGAAGCCTGTCATTACCATGTCCTTGCAGGAGCCACTCCGTGTCTCTCTGTCACTCTTTCTTTTTACCGCTTCTATTTGTTTTTTCTGTAGATGCATCAAACCTGGTGTGTCCACTTATTTATCATCACAGGGCCAAAAAGTTCACCATTACTGTGATGCCATGATTTGTTCCCCCCTTACAAGACTCTTTCTACAGTGGTTACATCAGTCAGACTGATGTAAGATAAATGTACGTCACCAAGATTAATATAACAAAAGTGGGTAAACTATGTTTCGCAAGGTGGCCCTAGGTTGCCTCTTATTTCATCTGTTTATCTGCCTCACTCTGTTCCCCTGTCTGTCGCTCACACACTAAAACCAACCGACACAAAGGTCTCAACAGTGGGCACGACCTGCAGTTGGTTTTGTAATTGTTGCTATTATAGAGCCTACAATCTGTCCACTTGCTGGATTGATTAAACCGGAGGAGAACTGCCCCCAGCTCTGGTTTTTAGACCGCAGTGCAAAAGCAAGAACAGCTTGAAGGATTTAAATTACTGCAAGTTGCAACACACAGTAAAATAGTTCAAAAAACAATCAACAGGTTTCCCAGGAAATCGTGAGGGATCTGTAAAAGATGGAGGGCTCAATTTCTGATAGTCTCCCAGAACTATACGCTGTCACAGTGAATCAAAGCTTCCTCCTCTTGCTCCAATATGTAATGTGGTCACTGGGGTAAAATATTATTTTATAGCATTTATCTATCTTTAAGGGTGATGATATATTGTTCCATTTTCGGTTTTGAGGTTTGGCTTATTAAACCATAACCAAACATTATGCTGACTATGAACAAAAAATGACTCGCCTATAGGAACCAGTGTTTGGTTGCCTTATCTTTGCTCTTATAGTGTGAGATTTAATTAACTTTGGATGCCTGTGTCAACAATTTATTGTGTGGAAAGCGGAGCCACACTGTCAAGTGAAGTTTCTACAGATGAGATCATCAGATAACAGTGGAAAACAGAACATTTCCAAGTTTGAGATTCTTGACCATTAATATATTTTGTAGCTCACAACACCCGTAAAACAGAATGTGTTTGTAAAGCATCTCAAAGTCTCCTGATTTGGCCTCACTGTCACATTCTAACTGATCTAAATTAGCAAGACTGACACAAATAAATCAAAGCCTTAATGTCACCGTGCACCCTGAAAATGCCTGAACCAGTAGTACTGTGAACATACTTTAATCCACGGTTAGATTGGTTTGACCTCTGGTCATGTCTCTAATCAACCTCCAAGACTTACCTCAATCGATTTCTGGAAGGGTTTCATTTCAAAAGGCTGTATTTCCACACAAGCCATCGGGGAACCTAGAGGCCACCAGTAACTCGCTAATAGCTTCACCACTGTCTCTTAAAGCCTGTGGCTTTACATGTCATTTAGACTGTAGCCAGCAAATGTCACAACTGGCTAATGAAAGCACAAAAGAACCTTTGAGATTTGGTTTAATGGCACACTAAAAATAGGTGGTTTGCCTGATAATCTGCGAATGAGGGAACAGGTGTTTGCCCTCCTAGTGTGTTTTGTCCTGGTTTTCATTTTCCTTAGCACGGCTTCTCCATGCTCATCTACAGCCCAGGACACACCCAGCATCTCTGCTCTCACTCCTCTCTTTATCTTTCCGTGGATCCCCTGAGGCTGTTTAGAGGGGATCTGTGACAGATTCTGCTGTGTGTGCATGTAGCTCTAGTAGTAATGACAGGCAGATGGGGTTCTTCATCACCAGCCAAGTCTCTGCAAGCAAAGGAACCATCTCCCTCTCTCTCTCTCTCTCTCTCTCTCTCTGTCTTCCTCCGTCTTACATGACCTTCTGCAGTCACAGGTGTGTTGTCACTGCACTATAGCTCTGACTAAATTTCACTGTTTGAAATGTTGTTTTCCTACAGAAAGCAAAGCAAATTTTTGCCTCACTTTATGAGAAAACACAATAATCATCCAGGGATCAAACTCGTGTAGAACCACAACCTGTGTTTATACACCCTTAATATGGTTTACTACAGTACAGCAGTATAAACCCAAAATAAACATTTTAATATACAAAATAAACATTTTAATATACAAAATAAACAAATTAATATTAATAATAATTTGAAGTGATTTAATTGTAATAAACAGATCAAAAGGATGCTGAAACAACTATATCATGATGCCGATATGTTAAAAGTCTGAATTAACGCTTTTTCAGGTCTGTCCGCAAGATGACAAGATGACGCAAATTTCTGAATGGCTTTCCGATTGGTCAGGGCTTTTTTCATAGTAAAGTACAACCGATAATCAAATAACAAATACTTATTTTCAGACTTTACCTTTCCTTGTTTACTTTTCTCCAAGGAGAAAATTGGTGGCGTGCTGCTGCAGACAGGTTGAGAAGCGAGAGTTAAGATAAATACACCTTTTTAATCCCCAAAGTTGTTTTTTTTAAATTACTCTGAACCCCTACCGCCAGTAAGACAGCTTTTTTCCTCCACGCAGCACAGTCCACCCAATACAACACTCCACAAAGCCCCACATTACGCATACATTTTTTGCTAAAGTAGGATATTTTCAGCTCACGTGAATATGTGAATACGCACATGTGCAGATATGCAAATGGTGTGTATAATTTGTGTCACCCAATCTGTATGGCACAGCGCAAATTTGCGTCAGTTCGCATCTTTGCATTGGCATTGTATATACTTGCGCTATGCAAAAATTCCGCTTTGCTTTCTGTGTGAACCCACCATTTCTCATAATAGTAATGATCAATGAGATGAAGACTGCTCTCACTAAAAGTTATTCTGGGTAAGACTTTCCCTTTAATGTAAAACTGAATTAATTAGTCCATATGTCAAATCCATATGGGAAGACATTAAAACCAATTACAGCCTCATTTGGGAGCATTTTGTATGTGTGCACATGCAAATCAAAGCTCACACCCTCTCTCATTATCCATCTCTCGAACACACACATTCAGAAAAGCAGCCATCAAATAGGTCAAATCCCATTGACCAAAACCATTCGAATATCCATTTATACATCCCGCCTTGAAGAGCAATGCACACTTTCTCACACAAACACACACACCCACATACATGCTGCAGGGCTGCCACAGCTCTAGTATTTTTCTGAAGTGGCTTTTCAATTCCATGGCTGACGCTGGAGGGTATGTGTGTGTGTGGCTGAAGCTGTGATGGGTAGGGGGTGCTTGACAAAAATTGTGACATAAACCATTTATAGTGCTTGCCCTAGTGTTTGAGTGTAGGCTCGTGTGTGTGTGTGTGTGTGTGTGTGTGTGTGTGTGTGATTGCTGTTGACATTAAATACTCTGTCCAGGCTAGTTTGGCGCAGGACAATGATGAGAAAAAAAAAAAAAAGATGGAAAAAAAAGAAGAGGAAAGAGGAGAGGAGGGAAAATTGTGATTCGTGACAGGAAGGACGAGTTTGGATGGGAAACCATTTCCTATATTTTGCTCTGACCAGTAAAAAGTGCATCTCCTACATGAATTATTTGCATTAAAATGTATAATCAGTGTCTAATAAAAACAATTTCACTTTACAATCACATATCCTCAGCTGACACAAAAAAAGCTCAGTAATTTACACAAAAGGTGGCCCAACACCTGCTGTGCCACCACCTGGGGACAGCTGCAGGTTTCCATTGATGTCACGGATGGTTAACAGACAGTTAAGCAGCCAGGCAGTAGAGAAAACAGAAAAGAGGATGTAGAGAGCTTAACAGGCAGCCAATTTAGAGG
This sequence comes from Micropterus salmoides, assembly GCF_014851395.1. Taxonomy (NCBI): domain Eukaryota; kingdom Metazoa; phylum Chordata; class Actinopteri; order Centrarchiformes; family Centrarchidae; genus Micropterus; species Micropterus salmoides. Next base: position 738,836 of record NW_024041150.1, read on the forward strand.
GAAAATATTTGACACTTGCAAGGTGTTTGGACCCGACTTGGAGCCTCGTGATGGTAAAACAGAGAAAGCATATACGCAGGGCAGAATAAAAGAGAAGGACACAAACAGATTCAAAATGGTTAAGACAACAGGCAGAAAAGTGAAGCAGAAGAAGAGGCAGAGGCAGTTCACGATTCTCCACCAGTAGTTGTTTTACCATTCCAGCAGCAGTTAAGAGTCTAATTGATCACGGCAACCCCTATTTTCTAACTGCAGTCTTTTCATTGATCCGGTTACTGCTGCTACTGTTCAGCTCTCTCCAAGTGATTGTCCAACTCATTACTGCCAAGAATAGGGCCGCTTCTCTCTGTGGCCTCAGAAACAACTATAATGCAAAACCTCAGTCAACTCTTCAGGGATTGTTAGAACGAGTAAAACAGGTTGATCTAAAGACCTGTGGTCAATCTCTAAGGCTAATTTAACCAAAGCTAAACAGAATTCATAGTAAAGACTAGGAAATGAGCTCTATTAATAAATTGACAGAGGAAGGGAAGACATGTTTTTTTCTAACAGCCAACATATAGCAGTGAAAAATGAAGATATAAAAAAAAATTTGTTGATTTCTGAGGTAGTTTTTGTCCGCCATACCATAATGGAGAATAACCTTTTGCTTTTCTTATAGTATACAAACGTACAATAGTGCTGTCACACACTCCACAGGCAGCAGCCTCATATGTTCAGCTACTTTACCTTGAAATCAATTTCATGTTAGGTTACAGTGTGTGAGTGTCCTCTAGCAGAGGTCACAACCTCTACCTGCTGACTGTGTCTCCTTTCCTAAATTAAAAGACTGCATCACATTACACACACACACACACAGCACATCATATTACCTATATAAGGCAAAGCTATTGCAGCTTGTGCAAAGAAACTCAATAGGCTTTTAACATTCATTTAGCCTGGACAGCAGGGCTGACTTAGGCTACACCAACTAGATCTGATAGCTCATACTTTACATTACAACCTTCTGACAGCATAGTGCTGTAGAGGTGACAAAGAGAGAGTCCCGGAAAAGGATGGCTGTGGAAGGAGAAATGTCTAAATATATAACAGGTAAGTAAAAAACAAAGACAGACCTGAAGAGGATAGTTGTGTTGGGGGTGTAGATCAATTCAACATACAATCGCGCAGCCAATAAAAGTAACAGAGTGGTAGATTTGTTTCCAGGTTTACTGTATTGTAACACAGCAAACTGTCTTTTTTTAGGCCTCCATGTCGGCAGAGTGGGCAGGTTGGCTAGCTGAATATTTCTCACAGCCTCTGGCCTCTCTTAGCGCATCCTCGCCTACAACAGGTCGAAATGATATCCTGTAATTGGTTTGGTTTTCATTTCCAGCATTGTATTTCTGGCTAACTTTAATTCAATAATTCTGCTTCTAATATGCTTATATTTGTCTTTGAGGAACTAGCGAGTCATGTTGGCTTCCACAGCAACTTCCAAGCTGGCACAGACATTATATGAAAAGATCTGGAGTCGCAATGAAAATACCGGCGTTTGCTTGCAGCGCTGTATTCGACAGCAGTTTGAGAACATGCCAAATTCAATTTAATTTGGAGTTTACTGCCTGCCTCGGGTAAGAAGAAAGAGGGATGCAGTAGGGAAGCAATAATGGTGATGGAGACAGGGAGACAGGTAAAGGTATAGAGGAGATTGAGGGTAATCGAGGGAGATAAATGAATATCTATAAATGCCCCCCCAACTCAGCTGTGATGCAGGGAGGGGCTGAATTATAAAACAAACATCCTGTATTTAATGGCCCTCTCTAATTTCTACTCCAGCTCCAGATTAGGGCTGAACATAACTCAAAAAGGGATGTGTGTGTGTGTGTGTGTGTGTGTGTGTGTGTGTGTGTGTGTGTGGCTTTGGATATCAGTTCCGATCTATATCAGCTTGTCTGCAAGTCGAAACTAGAGAATTAGACGGGAGGAGATTAAAGGGAGGGATGGCAGGGGCTGTTATAAACTCGAAATATTAAAAACTGCTTTGCATATATTCCATATGTGTGTGGGGGTGTATCTGTAAAAAGCATAACACAAGCTGAAAATGTTTAGAAGAGTGTGCTATCCTTTCAGCGTGATTAAGTGAAGTATGAAGGTTTCATATTAGACACAGAATGAGGTCATGACACTTGGCATACATTCAGAGGTAACGTTATATATTAGAGGGCAACTTGTGACTATGTTTCACATTTCTCAAAATCTTATGATCACTGTAAGTATGGTTACAACCTCATTTAAACTCATATTTCCTGCAGGAATGGGATTGAAATTGGCAGGCATCCAGTCACACTCCCACCTACTCTATAACCTCTAGGTCTCCTTTCATGCTTATTACTATTTATAGACGTTTACAGAATGAAAATCTGTAGTACAGTATCATCCATTTCAGACAGATTCTCCTTGACATTAGGTTGATGGTCAGCTAATATTTTGAGGGATGGCTAGCGGGAGGCATTTTTCGTTTCTCTGTGTGCTGCAATCTTTAAGAAACACCATGAAAATATACCTGTGGGCCTCTTCAGTGGCAAAATTAAACATCTTAATACCCTTAAAATGCTGTTCTTTCATCCTGGCCTTTAGATGAAAATACACCACCAAAACAAAGCTGCCGGCATGTTACAACTGAGGAGGGACTTTTTTTGTTGCATCAAAATGACAAAGGCTACAAAAGGTACAGATTCCTTCTTGCATTGATAAGAGTTAATACGGCTCACTGTTGCTCAGCTTAGCTTCCCATTACTAAGGCATATGGTGGGTATTTTTTGCTGATTTATCATTGCCACAGGCTTTCAGCGGATCTTAAAATAAACGGCTAAGACGCTGTGAGCCTAGAAAATCACCAGATGTACAGTAACTTTCATATCAAGGCACTTATTAAGTCTACATGTTTTTCATGGTCTCAGCTTAGAACAGAAATCCATACAGCATTTTGCAGCCGCTCTCCTCATTCTTCCTCTCCTTTTCTCCCCTCTCCCCAGATGCCTTTTAGAGTTGTCATTGGAGAGTGACCTGTATTATCTATCTCTGACTCTCTCTCTCCAGCTCTGTCTCTTTCGCCGTCTGAATGGAGATTTAGATAAGAGAGCCTGAGCTGCAAGAGAGCAGTCGCTGAATACCAAGAGACAGACCAAAAGAAAGAGTGCAGGCCAGAGAGAAGCAGTGAGTCACGGCCAGATTTACGGAGCCATTTGCACCTTGTTTCAGACTCCCCCTGCAGCTAGAGAGGTTCCTGTTATTTATCAGGTGCACTGGGCTCAAAGTGCAGTTTGACTGTCAGCTGCAGCTCATCTTGCTTGTCATGAGAGAGCTTTACCATTCTCCTTTACACATTTGCATGCAAGGGACGATCATGCAAATACCAGGAAGACATAAGAAAAGTGTGGTTGTGCTTTCAGCTGGATTCGCTAAGGTTAATGCTATGTGGTGGTCAGTTCCTTGTGTAAAAAGAGTAGGCATAAACAGCTGTGTGGGAAAAGTACATTTAGTAAATCTGTATCATATACTGTATAAATCTAAATCATGACAAATCATTAGTTCAAAAACAGAAAATGGGTGGTTTCATTATAGAAAAAGGAACAGGGAGTTAATAAATAGAAGTTACAACTCTGCAGCCTGCGTGACCCTGTTTGTGTGTGCATGTACGTAACAATGTCCTAATCTTTTTTTGTGTTTTTTGTTTGTGTGTGTTGGAGAGCTGCCTGATGCATATGAGACACACACACACACACACACACACACACACACACACACGGTCCACCATTTAAAATGTCCCCAAGGTGATCGATGAGGTGGTGATGGAAATGTCATCTGGTGCTAATACATTTATCATCGCTCATCCAGCCTCATGAATTTCATCTTTTGGTTTTCAATCATTTTTGCTCTTTTACCACGAAACCATTTGAATGCGGTGATTCATAGTTCTGCCAGCAGTTTTCTCCGAGGAGGCAGACCCACCGTGCAGGCATCCAGCACTCTGACTGGACTCATTAATTAGTGGGCCGGACAATGATAGCCTGTGTTTACATGAACCCATGTGACGGGGTGGTAAATAAAGAGCTGGGAGAGCCGGAGATCTCCAATCAACCTACTATTTAAATTTACATTCTAACACTGCATGATTTCTTTTGGGGATGTTTTAAGTTCACAGTCAGAGTCAAAGATAGCCTCATCACATTTTAATTTAGCTTTAACTGTATAGTATTTGTTACTTGCAGCAATCTGTTTGTCCAAAAACTAAAAATAACCCTATTTTTTACTGGTGGAGTCATACACTATAAAAGACATGGTGGAGCTGTAATGTGTTATTGATCCCTACAACTTTTTCCCCTTTGTTTTCTTGCCCCTTCGCCAAAGAGGTGAGAACACTGGGTCAGCAAGAGAACAGCGTCTTGCAGAGAACAGTTTCCCAATATTTGGGTCACAACACCACAGAGGGTCACCTGATATCCATATGGCGCAGGTGATTATTTAACTGATGTGCAGGATAATTCTGTGATCATAAACAGGATCAAGGGGCTAGGAAAGGTTTAGTGACTCAGTGTCTTGCTCCTGGGTAGTGGAGCACAAAAGGATGCTTACTTACTTACTTGCAGCACATAAAAATGGAAATCAAAAATAACATTTCTAGGTTAATCTTCCAGAGTTCATGATGAGATGTTTGGGAAATGGTCTCTTCATCTACACGTGATGAGGTGTCAGCAGCAGCTACATGCTGATCTGATTGTAGGGTTTTTATTTTGGGTTGGTTGTTTTTTTTATGCTCTAACTTCAAAGAGTAAAATCACACTGCCAAGCTTGCGTCAAGATTCAGTTGTGAGAGATCATTATATATTCATGTGTATTAGTGTGTGTGTGAACTGCAGGCTGAACTGCTATATGAGTAAGAGAGCGTGTCATACAATAACAAACTATCTAAATGAAAATCATTGACAAGTGAGGCAAGTCATAACTGAGTGTGCACGTACATACATAAGCGAGCCAGCCATGCAGAACTGAATATGTAAAAAGGAATATTTATTTTCTCTCCCATCTTCCTCTCCTCCTCTTTATCCATCATCTATCTCTTTCCTCAAACTTTGTCCCTCCTCCCCACCCTGTCAGTTAAATGACTGCTGCTCGTTTCTCTCTGTCTCTCTAAGTCAACATGTCAACTAGAATATATGTCTTCCCTCAGTCACGTTGCTGGGAAGACACACCGTCATTATCTTGTTTGTGTAAGCACTCACTGCATGTGTGTGGGCATCTCTGTTACACATGAAGATGTATACTTGTTGGCCTGCATTTAGGTTAGTATGAAAATGTGTCGACATACTTTATGTATGAGTTTGTGTGTATCTCTGTGTATGTGTGTGTCTGTGGGAGTCTAAGCCAGCATACAGTATGTGTGAGTGTGTGAATTTCTGTTTAGAAGGATATGTAGTAAATCAGCTGCCTCCCAGCTTCAGATGTCACAGTTTTATTTTATTTTTTTTCTCTGCCCCCCCCCCCATGTCTCTCCATCACCTATGGCACAGAGAATACCAATTACTGTAAAGGTGACACAGGATGCAGTGATGATGCTCTGAGCAGTAAAAGAAAGAAGCCTTCAGAAACAATCTTGCCTTATGAAAATCTGCCAGATTTATATCTCCCACTCCAAGGGTAGCATATGTGTTATTTGCCAAGCTTTGCACTGCATCATCAAAATTCGTTTTCTTTGAATCCTGAAATAAGGAAGTTTTTAGTTTCCTTATTTTATTTGCACAGTGATAAACAGGGGAAGGAGAAATTACTGATACTGTCCAGTGTGAAGAAACGATGAATACACAAGATGCAAATGACTAGTTTGTGCAAATAAGAACCTCAGAGGCTAATAAAGGCTTCTCATCTTAAAGCAACAAAGAAGCCCGTGGCGGTGGGAATGCTGAGGGTGAAGTCTTAAGAGTTTTAAATTACTTCACTGATTTTTTTAAACATGGTTTTGTAAATGATCAACACTGCCATCTCTAAGGACAGAACCAAAATAGGCTACATTTACAATTTCAAAAGCAATAGTCATCATCTATAGTATGTTGCTTTTAAATAGTTCCCTGTGTAGATGTGATTACAAAGTCTAGACAGAAAGATCAGATCACGCTGCGTCATGCTGGCCTTGTAGAGCTAGCTGTTAGCTGAGCTTGAGTAGCCACACTGGTAAAGCAGCACATTTAGACAGCTAGGGATTAGTTTGCCTGCGATGGACTGGCGACCTGTCCAGGGTGTACCCCGCCTTTCGCTCAATGTAAGCTGGGATAGGCTCCCGCCCCCCGTGACCCTGTACGCAGGATAAGCGGTTGACGATGAATGGATGGAATTAGTTTGCTGACTTTGGTGGCACCTGTGCCAACAAAATTCTTTATGTACTTCTGGTAATGTATGACACTTAAATTAAAAGTGTGTTATGTTATATTTGGACATAACAATTGTTCAAATTATTCTTGCAGTTGGAACAGTTTTGTCAGATACTTTGAACAAGTCAATTAGTGGCTCTTAAGGAGGGGGAATAATAAGAAAAATAAAACTCTCTCCCAACTACAGGGGGTTCTCCATCTTGCCATGGCTGTTCAGATCAAATTCTGCTTTAAAAGACATTCAGCATCAACATGTCTGCCGGTGACCTTACACCCATGCCTGCTGCTCACAGAGATTTAGCAATAGTACCGAGTTGTGCTTTGAAGTGACAGTAGTTTACTTTAAAATAGCATTTAAATGTCCCCTTAATTGTATGTGGTCTGACATATGTTCGTATTTCATGACAATATAATTAAAGGCCAACATTGATTGATTTTGTTGTCTGTCAATTGTCACTGTAATTGCTGTAATGTGTGTTTTAGAGTGTTGGTAGGACAAAACAAGCAATTTGCAGCCCTAGTCTTAATTTGAAAACAAAAACAAGTGTAGTCATCAGCACCATCACAAACTTCTTTCTTCCAAGTTCCAAAAGTACTGAAAATGCTGGGGTTTATGTGTGACCTATATCACAACATCAAAAAAAGTAACATACGAGGGAAATGCAGTCACAAAATTACTTGCAGAGTAAATTAATGTATTCAAATCTGGGTTCAGTGATGACTACAAAATTGTCTTTGGACGATGTTAACAATGAAACACCGGGATGGACGATGACTTTGATAAGCTACGTAATTAACAAGCTGGCATGTGGTACACCTGCTGCCATGAAATATGCAATTCCACATAATTTTGGAACATTGTTGTTACCACATCTGTGAATAATAAGTAGGAAAATCTAGAGCAGATTTTGAATGAACTACACCCCGAAAGCTAAACTTGCTAAATAAGTCTTCTGGGTTTGAATTATAACAATTAGATCCTGGAAAATTCATGTGATTAGTTTTGATTCTCTCCACAGTGATTTTACATTCATGGCACTGAGCTGTTTTGAGCCTCACCACCTTATAATGGCAGGAAAACACTGTTATTATGACCTCAGAATTATTACAGATAGGACTGTTCTTGTTTGCCTTTCATGTCTTCATTTACTGATTTATACATTTGTTGAAATTACCATAAAAATAAGCAACATGGGAACGACCTCCCTTCTATATAATTCCAAGCATTTCATTTGTACATTGAAATCCAAAAGAATAATCTCCTCATTAGTTTGACTAGTTTGCATCCCTAATTTGCATTAACGTTACTAACCTCAGCTCCTCAGCTAGCAAACCCTAAGCTCTGTTTCTTTCAGGTAGCACTTTCGAACAGCTGAAGAACAAATCTGTTTTATATTTGTGGTAAAATCCGAAAGAGACTCGCAGCAATAACACGACAGCTGCATGTTGGTCTTTGTAGTCGTAATACAGCAAATTATATTTGGACTAGCGAAAGAAAGAACTACAACACCACGGGCGGGGGATTGTAAACTACTGCGGAAGCATTTTTAATTAGCAATAGAGGTAGCACTACATGGACGCTGGAAATTAATACCTTTTTAAAATTATTTAAGACCTAGAACATAAACTTCAGCGAACTTTTTAAGGCCTTAAATTTGGATTTTGAAATGTAAGACTCTTTAAGACCCTGCGGACACCCTGATATAGTAACATCTTAACGGTGTATATTTCATAGAATTATTTGTATGTCCATGTTTTGAAGCAAGTCCGTTAAATATAAAATAAAGACACTACATATTTCAAGGGTAGAAAGTTATTGCTAGACACTGGATGGTAGAGATAGAAAAAAAATAATACTAACTTCTATCTTTCATACTTATCTAACCACATTGAGCTATTTCAGAGCATCTGACAGAGAAGCAGTCTTATATTTTCAGATGAGAACGTGGAAAAATACACTGCTGTCTAGAGCAAGTGTTGTAGGAGTAGCACTATTGTGGGAGCTGGCAGTCTGAGCTCAAAGATAAAAAAAAAAAAATTAGGTCTATAGTTACCAGCCAATCCTCTGTAATGTAACAGCCCGCCACTTGCACCTGCATCTCCTGTGTAGCATTTTATTTTAGACTCAGCAATGAGTCAGAAAAGAGGTGAGAAGAAGAAGAGGAGGGAGAGGAGGAGGAGGAGGATAGTTAGAGGAGGATGCTTGCCTGAATATGAAATATATGAAAGGAACAGTGCACCAAAAATAAGTTTAAAGAGTGTAGATGAAGAAGAGTCACATAGTTAAATACAGTAGGTGATTATTTTACAGACTGGTGCCAAATTTAGACAGGTGTCATAAATTCTTGACTCATTGCTTGGCCCATGTTGAAGGTGTCACTTCTTTCCACGATGCTCTCCAATGCGACTGTGATTGTGGAAATCTTGCAGGGGTATTTAAGCAGCTGAACAATGTGTGTGCAAGTGTGAATTGACAGTACATGGTAACTCTTTAGCAGCTTGTATACACTTAAAACAATGAAATGTGCCTGTGTGTGTTTGTCTATGTGCCCATACACCTGTGAATGCATGCTGGCACATGGATAATACTGACACAGCTGGGATCCACCAGTCCCTGCCAGGCAATATGTTTGTGTATGTGTGTGCAGCTACCAGCTGCGCCCACTGTGCTGATCTTCAAAGCCGCCATCCCAGTCTGCTTGCATCATTTCATCACAGTCGTACCAAGAGCGTATAACTCACAAACACATGCTCACTGTTACAAGCCCATACTCACTCTCATATTCATGCATGTGATCACTTTCTCACAAACACCCATTTGGTGACATGAGATATTATTACATATCATGGGTTTTAAGCTGTTGCTATCAAACATGCGATTTATAAATTAGATTTTTGCAGCACATGGAGTTACAGCAAGCTGCAGTCATCCTTCATCTTCTGGCCAAGATGGCGGCGTACCGTAAAACTGGAGAAGAGGCAGAGTTGTTTTTAGTGGCGTCTGTGGCCTATCCCTGGCTATGTGTACAGACGGCAATCAGAAAGACAAAATACCCAGATCTTCGTTGCCAAGAAGGCCTTCAACAACCTCGGACCTCAGCAAAACGAAGAACTTTATGTGACTGCATGAACATGATCATCTGACCGGTAACGGAGGTTGGGTTTATTTACTTTTGAGGGATCCTTGATTGATTTGTTTGGGAAGATGATTAACTCATGGATTAAAAACTGAACTGAACCATTGCCAGGGAGACTTGTTGGGAAGAGGGTTTACTTGAGACAGATCTATCTTTGTTAAATCCCCAAAGAGTGGTGTTTTTGTTGAACTCTGGACTCCTTATTGTTGGTGAATAAAAATTGGACTTGGATTATTTGGATGCCAGTAATTGACATTTTCTTTTATTGAAAGTGAGTTTTTCATTGTACCTAATACACTGATTTACATTGAAGGACCTTGTGTTGGCATCGTCACACTGCTTTTTGCTTCGATTATTTCTTGGTTCAGATTTATGATTACTGGGTTCGTGAGTGCTTGGAGCACTGATTCATGTTTCAATGTGGGGGACTGACTAAAATTTTCAAACAGTGACATTGCAATATGAAATTCTGGCTGGCTTCCTGAAAACAAATCTGCAATCAGCTACAAGCTGTTAAAAGGAACCACACAAAAAGAAAAGCTCTCTTATTTACAAAAGGTCATTTTTAACTGTTACACGTGGGATCAGATGGTGCAAATTCAACTGATGTGGTCAGTTAGTGCCGTAGAACACAGTCCTAAACGACAAGTGCCTTCCAATAACCATCCATTATTGTCAAGAAGGTCTACAGAGACCAAAATGGTTCATAAACTGAATAAGAAATGAGTTCAGGGCCCTTGGATGTAGCAAAGTTTCTCCATATAAAGGTCCTCTGTTATCCTGCCCTATAAATCCAAAGAGCAGTGGCTGTATGACGAGTAGAACATGGCTTTGACTTTGATCTCCAGTCCAGAAAAACTATTAGAAATTGCTGTTTGCCTTTACAGGTCGGCATAAAACTTGGCTTTTCTCCAGTTTTAGTGGCAATGTTGAGATTCCAATTGGCTGCTATCATGAAATAAATCCTAGCATCTTGATTTAGAGACTAGATGAAACACCAGATTTAATCCGAGAGAGTGTAATGTGTTTGGATAGAACTCAGCTAGAGGACTATAATCAGAATAATTATTCTGGTCTCACTCCAGCTTCAGGCCTTTTAGCTAATGACAGACACAACACTAATGGCTGGATTTCAAGCCGTCTATTTGCATGTATACATGAGATGTGTTTTGTGTGTTTATGCAGGTTTGCATGCCTTTTTTGCACACTGGTCCCAAAAAAAAGGTTTCTGATTATTATGGGTGGCTAAGCTGAGAGATGATGCCTGTTTGTATCCTTAAATGACCTTGTCCCTGGCAGCTGCAGCCAACATCATATCATACCCGCTTTTTTTCTTTTGTTGAATAGAACAGAACCGAAGAGAACAGAAGTCATACAACATCGTATCGCAATGTAACACGAATAATACATTTCTTGCAATATGAAATGAAAGCTGAGCACTAAGTGCTGGTGTTTTTGCCTCTGGATGCAAAAGAGTAGAATATAGGATGTGCATTGCTTTTGATGTATAGATCTACATGATAATATAGTCTGACACATTGAACAGTCCTATTAGGAAAGCACACTACAGACAAAACAAACAATATGTACACCCAGGGCTATGTTGGAATGCAGTCATACATCTATCAAATGTTTCTTTATTGTCATTTATTCCCCCCAAAATCTGTAGGTTCTCACCATGTTAATCGTCAGTAAAATCCCTCTTCAGATATGAATGCAATTCATCAAAATAAATCAATACAAAATATTATCACTTACTGGAAGTGCATGCAGTGAAACATGTAAGCAACAGAGTTGTTGGCAGTGGACTAACAATCAATAGGCCTTTATTCATGCACAGCACATTACACACAAAAACCAATTCAGATAGTGCTTTATGGAATTGACAGTATTGTCTCAAGGTCCCTTGCAATACCACAACGTGGCAAAATCCATTTTCACTCACATAACGAGCTGCCATTTTCTGGTTGGAATGAGCTCAATCGTCTCCGCATACAAAGCAGGCAGATTTAGCTGCAGAATGATAATAACAATAGCACAATAGTGATTGGTGTTACTCTACAGCTACATTGCTCATATCACACAATAATGATTAGCGCAGGGCTTCTAAAAGCTTGCCTCATTTTTAAAACATCTATGGCGTAGTTACAAACAGCACAGTGCACTGATGCTATTAACGACGTGTTGCTACAGATCCTCTGATGAAAATCCATTTCTTTTCTCCTTTAACAAGGTGAAATGAGCCAGTGTTCTCTGCAAACAATGTAGGGTAAAATTCAACATCACAATAATGAGAGCATGATGATGATTGGTGTTAGACTAGAGCGATATTACCAACACTGAATAATAATGACTTGTGATAATGCTCTGCTGATGAAGGTGTCCATGACACAGAGTTACGCAGAAAACTCAGATTATGTTGATGCAGCTGTGAAACTGACTGCACTGCTGCGTTCACTTTTTTGTAATGGACACAAGTTCATCCATTAATTAGATATTTTAAGGAACAAATGAGGGGAACGTGGCACTATGTGTTCCCAAAATACTATTCCATTATTAAAAATTCTTCTTGAGTTTTTGTTTGAGCAACTTGAACAGTATTGTTCCATTCTGTTGACAACTTGTTCGCACACATAGAGAAAAAAAAGTGTCTTCAAATCTAATTTTATCAATCACAACCGATATTAATTCACCATGTGCACACTTAGAGTAAAACAACAAAGTAAACTGAATTCACAGATGTTCAGAACAGCAGCACATTTCAAGGCAGTGAGGATTTTTCTTACTGCCTCGGGTACAATAATGTATACTGTAAGATCCCAAACTGTTAAGCTGCAAAAATGTAAAAATTTTCTTCCCATTCTGGTTGTTTAAAAACGGACACATTCAATTTCTTGTTTTGTTGTTGTTGTTTTTTTTGTGTTTTTTTTGTTTTTTTGCTAAAGCTACTTCCGCTGAGTGCTGATCTTTTGTTCCTGCAAAAAAATGGAGGGGAGGTTAATTATCACACCGTCTCGGAACTGTGTGATCTCTCACTGCACATTTATAAAGATGTGGAGAAATGGGGCACAGAAGATGAAGGCAGTTTTTGGCCTTTTGATATTTAGCCATTACGATGTTATAAAATATCTCCCTCACAGTATTTTCCCTCATACTTTCACTCATGTATCATCACACCCACATAATTACTAGATGGAAAGGAGCACATTCTTTTAGAAAATCTTATGTTGCTAGACTACAAACCACAAATTTTCATTTTCAGTAATGCCCTGCTTCACACTCTCACAGGGGAACTGCTCTGTACAACCACTCAGCACCACCACAGGCCCTGAGCCGCTCCACTGGGACAGGCCAGGGTTAAGTAGCTTGCTCAAGGGCTTCTCATTGGTAGTTACTGATGGAGGCAAGAACACGCCATGTTCATTTTCCTGCCTAGATAACACCTCAGGTGATCTGGGGATGCAATTGAAACATAAAGGCAGTGGCTTTATTACAAATATCCTTAAACTCATTTGTGTACAATTCAATTCTAAGCTATCTTTGTGCCCTGACCCAGACTTTAAAGAAAAGTATCAGTTAGCTCACTTGCTGCATGCATGTGCTGCTCCAGTCGCTTAAGACATAAAAACATAAGGCTTAAATACTGTGTGTGACATACTGCTGAACATATTCATTTGGTGACATTTGTGGTGACCATTACCAGCAACTGGTTATCTAAAGTTGAGATATATCTGTCTATGTTTGGAGTTGGCAGGTTGGCTTTGCAGTCAAGAGACAGTCCCATAAGCAAAGGGTCATGCTGAAGTCCCACTGTGTGTCATGTAAGTTGTAACACATTAGACAGGGTACAATTTAAGACTTTTTAAGACCTTTTTAATGAAATTTAATACCAACTTTACTGCCGTATAATGATAAATCTGTATGAATATTAAGCCCGAGAAAATTATTTACAAAGTTATATGAATTTAATAAAACATTTTATTAACATTAATATTTAACACACTATAGCTTTTTGGGATGTGTTTGTACTTTGATATGAATCAAGGACGTCACTTTGTGTTGAAAAGTGGTGGGGACGTAGGGGTTCAAATTAGGGGTGTGACAATACACTTAGCTCACATGCACGATTTACAATATTGGGTTCACAAGAACAAGACAAGAAGATATTTTCTCTCAAAGTATTTTCACATTTTTTTTGTTTCAAGCCATTTTTCAGAACATATTTAACAAATGCTTCAAAAAAAGTGCTGGAAACATGAAATTACACCTATGAAATGAATCTAATATTTGTGCACTAAGAACTCTTAAGGGGTGAAATCAAAAATACTAACAAATTGTGCAGTTTGAGTTGTTACAATTAGTTACACCTTGGCTAGATAAGGAAATATAATATTATATGCCAATTGCGTCAGTGATTATTCACCCCGTTCGGTTGTTACATCTTAAGGCTGTTTGAAATATAGTGTGACATAGTATTGGCTTGAAAGCAGCGAAGATGAGGAGTTGGGCTCCAGTTTGTTTTTTTCCTCTTCCCTGGTGATCAGCACATCTGGGTGATGTAAGTTTAATATGCGTTAGCATGTGGGATGTTTCCATTCACATAACGTTACACTACAACAGCGGTGCAACGCCGACACACAGACACGGTCCTCATCCACAACTGTCTCTCCGTTGCTGTTGTAACATCCCCTGACCGGGAATCTACAGCGGGTCTTCCAGCTCCGCTGTTTCATTAGCGCTTGCCATAGTGTGAGCGCCACTGTACTCGGCCTCAACCGCCACTTGTCTGTGTCACTAGCTTTCAGAATTTCAGACACTTTCCCATTCTCAGGCGACAAGCTAGCGTTAGCTTGTTGTTTAATACTTTTTAGACCCTGCGGGTACCCTGATTACATGTCCTGTTATATGAAAATAATGGCCATGGTGAAAGCAAAGAAGGGACGCCACTCTGATATGTGTCGTGGGGGGTTCCTCCACTACGTCCGGCGTGCCCTTATGTCAGGACACCTTGGACAGCAATAAATCACTAAAAGAAGAGAGACTGACTGAGTTCATATTGTCATCCTTTCTTGAAAGTGTGTTTGTTGCCCTTGACTTTCATTGCATCACGAAAAATAGCTCATAAAAATGTAATACTGAAAATAATACCTCATGGTAACATTTAAAATTTATAGCAACACTTTTTTAGCCCAAACCAACCCCTGACAGTATGCACGTGAAAATAAAATGCAGAACTCCAGAACCCGGAATGAATTTGTCAGATTTTTCAGATTTTTACCTTAGGGCCAATCAAAAAGATCATATTTTCTGTTGTGAAGATGTGATTTAATCTGTAATAAATCAGGAAAACTTTAGAAAAAGCTAAACTCTGTCCACTATGTGCTCATACGTCAGGCTGTCGGGTTAAACTCTTAACAATCATAAACTAAACTAACTGCAAGTTGGTGCACTGTACATCCAGGAAGTGGCTTGGTGAATTTAGAACAGTACTGGCTATGTCAACACATGAATTAAATATCCATTATTCATAATTTACTCACTCCAGTCATGCATCACTACAGTGCAGTTGTCTTGATATGAGAGAAATGCAATAAATTTGGGAAGACAGCGAGGGCAATATGAACACTGTTTAAAAATCTCTGCTGGAACGCTGTCAGCCTGCTGCGGGCTTTATTGTTGCTGTAGTTATTTAATGGCTTACAAAAATATTTTAAACTTAAAATTCAGTTTCAGAGAGATCTGACAGGTTCACGTGTATTTAGAGGTTACAAAGGGTTTGTTTGTGAAGTTGGTAATGTTCAAAGTTGTATATGAGACTATTTTAAGTATTTTGTGTATTTCTCTTTCTTATTTTATTTATTCAAGTCAAACATTTCACTTTGTATTTGTTTATTTCCTGTTTTTTTTATAAAGCCACACATATCTCCACTTACTCTATGCCATGCATAATTACATGCATAACATAATGAGATACACAGTACATTAAATCACCACATATCTAATTACATGAAAATCACAATATATTTGTCTTCTTTGAACCCTTTCCTCTTCCATAAATGGTACTTCCTGCATATGATTCATCTAAAATCCCTCTCTCCCTCTCCTCTCTCTCTCCAGCAGATCTGTGTTGCCGTCTAGAGGAGAAAACCCTCAACGTGTCCGACACCAGTAATGAGCTAAAGGTTCGTTCTGCCATTTTTTCCCTGTGTGTGTGTGTGTGTGTGTGTGTGTGTGTGTAATCAAAGGCCTGTGAATTGGCATTGACACATCAGGCCCCACTAGCCTGTTTAGCATTCTGTTAATCTGACTCCCTGTCTTTCAGAGAGATAGCACCAAGAGTGATGAGTGAAAGCACTTTTTTCTGAGAGCTTTATCTCCAACTCTTTCATTCATTCTTTTTGTTTGTTTCTTTTCATTATATTATTACATCAGTTTGTGTTGTCTTTCCTTTCTTTCTTTATAAAGACATTTCCTGTTTCTCTCTCTCTCTCTCTCTCTCTCTGTAATGATCTGTGTCCTTCATTGCTAATAGAAAATTATTCTGAATTGTTTAGCTTGTATCTGCCTACAGCAGCTTGTTAAAGAGGACTTGTAAAATGCATATTTAATATGATTTCATGCCCGAAAATGTAGCTTACAATGCATTTGCCCTCTGGACACATGTACCCAAAGTCACCGTATCGCGCACCTCACATCTCCCATACTAAGCATTTTTCCATTCGCTTGAAAAAGTTGAATAGATTAAAGGCAGATCTAATCGATCCTGAGTGTGCTTATCAGTGGCTGGCAGGCTGACGAGCCGATTTCAGAACAGCACATTCTAATCCTTCAAGTGCAGGCTAGGAAGTGGAAAAAGACAAATAGGTAAAAAAGACTCACAGACAGTAGGACAGACAGGAACCACAGTGAAAAACAAATCACTGAATATTTATAAGTCTGAAAGAACTGTTGGAAGACAACAAACCAGCAGATTATTGCACAGATATGTTTAAACTCTACCAATTAGAAAAATTTGCAACAACAACTAACAACTTTACAACAACAATTAAAAAGGCCAAAACTCCAAAAAGAAGTATCAACACACTACTCATGATTCAGAGTATGCAAATACATTGCTCTTGCCAATGCATTTCTAAAGTGATTAGTATATAGTTGTGTGACTTGCACTGGCAGGAGTATTTTGACATTATTCCATGTCTGCATACCAGCTATGGGTGTTGCAGCTACTATATGAGGGCAAGTTTATATGAGGGCACCCACTTTTAAGTTAAGGCAAGGCAAGTTTATTTGTATAGCACATTTCAACAACAAGGACATTAAAAGTGCTTTATATAAAACATATCCTAAGGGGACTCTAACCCTTTAACACTTAGGGACTCTAACCCTAAGGGGACTCTAACCCATCTTTCTTAGATACAGTCGTCACTGTAAATCCAGATTGTCCATGCTAAAAATTCTGGTAAAAGCAGTCTAAACTAATCATTAAAAATGATGATGACATACATGTGAGTGTGCCAATAATGTTGGCTAGTCATTGATGACAGGTAGCCAGAAAATGTTCAGGGAATTGTTAACTTATCAAAACGATTATGGATTTATGTAGTGATTTACTTTAACAACTGTCCAGTAGAGCACAGTCCAGCCGATGCAACGAGCCAACATTGTTCGTACAGTCCATCAGCCATTAAAACGATTCAACATTTGTTAAAATCAATCCTTGGGCTTGGTAATCAATCAAGAAAACACAAGGTTAGATCAAAGAATTTGTTTCCCATTAAGATCACAATTTACCTGTTATTAAAAACCAGATGTCGGCCAACAGGTGTCATCAACATCTGATTAGATGAATGTGATGAACTTCAATTAATTACATGCTCATGGTGAAATTGGTCCGTATGCTGTTCAGTGTTTGGTGAGTTGATTATGGCTGTCCAACGAGATTTAACACATGGGCCTATTATTCTGACTTTATACTATGAATATACTCTTCCATTAATTTATCTGTATCTAAGTAAGCATGGCTTAAGGTGTAATTAATGTAACGTAGCTCTTCCACTATGCCATCACAATCAGATGTTGTCAATACACTGTCCGCATTCAGTGCAAGCAGAGCCAAATTCATAGATATTGACAGCCAATGTATCAGTTATTGGAGGCTTAAACATTGTCCTTTAAAAACTTATATCAGTCAGACATAAATGAAGACTTAAGCTCTTTGTCCATCTGGTTTTGCCTGGATTAAACTTTGTGGCTGCCTATTAAATGTGTCCTCATTGACATGTATTGATTCTGCTGCTAGCTTATTCTGATCTTTGGTTTTAAAAGGGTTTAGCTATGCTCTGTGCTGATTGGATGTTTAACCTTCTGACCTCCAAATGGGGGATCTGAGCACATATCCCATAATAGGAGGCATTCATCCTGATGACCTCTTCTGTCACTGTGACAACTCAGCGGCAGGCAAACTGACAAAGAGATTGTGTGTTAGCTTTGTAGAAAAAGAGAGCGAATAGGAACAAAAGTGCTTATCTGAACCAGTCTCAGGTCGCATCAGCTCCCTCTCACTTTCTGTCACTCACTGTGTATCTCTACCTCTCTCTCTCTCTCTCTCTCTCAGATTAGTGCCCTCTCCTTTTGGCATATTGCCGCTGAAAGAAAGAAACACACGTGTTATCCTGTGTGCATGCATGTTGCAGCCCTGGGCTATGTTTTGCAGTTATTTCAGTCTATACCAGTTTCACACACAGAGACAGTAGGAGGACATGAGGACAAGCATCCATTCGCTATCTTCGCTTGCTGTGCTTTTATGAAATGGGTTAATAAATCACGCTCTATTTCGGTTTAGATGCACTCCAGTTACAGAGTTTTGCCTAAGTCACAGGCGTGTGGCTTGGTGGAATTCATCTTGTTGAGATGCAACCTTTAGCTGGACAATCCTCAGCACACTCCAGATTCAGTGAGACAAGCATTGTCACTGCAGAATTTATGTCAAAATATAAAGAATTTCTCCAAGCTGGAAGTTAATTTCAACACAAGAAGTTCTGTTGCATCTACATCACTGCTTTGGGCTTGTTTGTATGCAGATCAGGTATACAATACATTTATTTTACTTGCATGCTTATCTTGCATGCATTAACAACAGCAAATGTAAAGCTTAGAGCAGCATGATTGCTGATTAAGTGTAGCTGCAGCGTAACGATTCCAAAATGAGATATTAAGTGAGAATTCCCCCCAAACGATGCCAAAGGTTTATACCAAACCACATTAAAAAGCCAACTCAAAAACCTTGTTTTCTACTAATGATCTGACCTACTGTGTATAAGTCAATCATGTCACATTTGCTCCTCTCAGTATTTTTTGTCCAATACACACATTTTTGTCAAATTTAGCGAGCCTCACAATCCGCTAGCTGTCCGTTCTGTGTGTGTGCTGGAAAAGAAAAACAGTGTTTGTACACACACAAACACGCAACACTATTCCAGCTATGATTTGTGTGACAGGTAACGGACATTCAGCTTACCTTTTAGTTCACAAAGGCTGTTGTGATGTTATCTATAGTAGCAGGCGAGTTGTGAGTCGCTCTCAGGAGCTGGTGGACTGGTTCTTGAAAACAGTCTCCTCCTATGTTGGCGTCGCAGAAGCAACTGCAGCGACTGTTTGCCAACACACAACCTAGCTAACGTTAGTTACATTACATGCTGTCGTTGTTCGCTCTATATCATGGTATTTGACAAGGTATTGGATTTCTCCAGAATCGCATTCCCAACCTTAAACAATAAGAAAAACATGCGTAGAGATGAGCACACAGATGCATGGATCCATCCAAGGGAAAGAAGTTATCAGGTGAAGGACTGATTATTTTGTGGATGCCTTTGTTGTCAAAATAGTTTATAGGTTATGTTTAATGCCACACTGGTAGTTAGAAATGATTTCCTGTCTGACATTTGCAAAACACAACAAATTTGGGTACAACAATTAATGTTAACACAACAAGCAGAAAATGCAAAGTGCATTAGATTCCCGTTTTAAAAGTATTAACACATAAAGTCAGTGGAGAGTGCAGTACAGTCCTGATAAGCCTTTCTCTGGAGTGTAGAGAAGGAAAATGCTGTTAAAATGTGTGAACTATCAAGCTCATATATCTTTAAAAATGTGACACTGATGGGTGTCTGGGAGGATAGATAAGGAGCAGGAATTAGAGAGGAGAAGATTCCCTTTCCAGGGATTTACACAAACACACACAGAGTGAGTTTTAATGCCCTCTACCAGTATTGATTACCCAGCAGTCTGACTGATTGAGAGTTAGATATAGAAAAGCACACATCAATAAAATACTCTGGAAAACCTGGGGAGAGTTTTAAAGACACTGCCCTTTCCCACCCATTCACACAAGCACAGGGGTGATGTAATTAAATTATACCATAAGTCAGCTGAGCTGCAACAGGGACAGTTGGAAAAACTAAACAAACAAACAACAACAACAAAAAAAAACACCCTTCTCTCTCTGACACACACAAGATTGATTATTCTGACCACCTGCTTGGTTATGACTGATCTGTTCATAACTCAATTACAGATATTGCTTGTTTTCCATACCATAGCTGCTTCCATCCCCATCCATCATCTGGCGTTGTCTTATTGGGATATCAGAGGTTGAAGTTTGTGTTTGTGTGTTATCGCTTGTGTACTTGTTGTGAGGCTGGAGAGCAATAGAAACTGGCAGTGGGTGAGATTAATCTGCTCTGGAGGCTCATTATAACCTGTTGATTGTGTGGCCACTTAAGAATGACAAAAAGGCTGATTTGCAGACGGCTTAGCTGACGGTGATGCTGGCAGATGGGTGGATGAATCATCAGAAAATGGCAATAAGGCACATACAGTATCAGGCGTCTTTGAAACATAAATCCTTTAATGGAACGTGAGGATAAAATAACTGCATTCTCCTGCTTACTCAGTCTGCCATCACTTCTCTAGGATCATTTGAGGGCAACAGAAGCGTGTCACTACAAATGCCGTCTGGATACCGACTGTGGCTTTGATGCATTCACCCTCGCCTGATGTCTTTTGTAATAATTGCAATGCAGTGTTTTAAGCTTATACTACTCTTGCACTCAGCCTTTCGCCATTCTGAGTAAAAGCATTAGCTTAATGCCTAAAACATGAGTGTGAAGTACATTACATCAGAAGTTTTGGATAAAGATTCTTTTAGCTTTAGATGCTGTTCAGCTGCACGGATCCAAAGTGAGAGTTGGGGTTTTTTTGCAAGATGGCACAGTAGTCCGTAAGTGAGCAATGATGAAACGATTGTGTGGATTGACATTTACAAAATAGCATAATTGCAGTCTCATTTTATAAAATATCTGGCAATTTTAAATCCCTGAAGGAGCTTACACTGGCATTAAATTAAAACTTATTTATTCCAGCCTTTTTATCCCCTTAGCACCTTCGGAGGTTGGCTAATTCAAATGGCACATGAAAGATGTGAACTTGAGTACCCAGCAATCTTCAAATGTCATGCCAGAAAATAGCAACTCAACTTCAGTTTTTAAATCACCCAGTCTCTGTACTCAAGTCAGTAGACAACAACAGAAAATAAAACACACAATACTACATGTAAAAGTACACACAAATGTACCCACACAGACCTGCACAGGTAATAATGTTAATAGGAAAAAAAGGTTGAGGTTAGTATTTTTTTAGAAAACAACATCTGACAAGGTAATCCAACTTTCTCTGGAAGGAGTGAGAGGCTGTTATGATATAATTTGTACTTCTTTCTTAAACTTTGTCACTTGGGATGCACCAAATATTTGGCCTCTGAAGGTCAAAAGATCTAACAAATTTTACCGAACAATTACGTTGACGTGTCGGCAGTGTGGAAGCATTTTAAAGTGTCCGAGAAAGACCATTCGCAGACACTGTTCTGCTGAATTGTCTCACATCCACTCCATCTGTGGCTGACTTCTTAGAAAAGGCAACAAACGGCCTAACCTAGGGCTGGACAATTAAAATTGAAAAGTAATCGAAACCGAAATTCAGAGCCTCTAACTAACGTAAGTTCCCCATGTCGGTTATTTAATCCTGTTACTGTTGTGTGTTCATGTACTTTCCCCTTGAAACATCCTACCGCGTGTGTAGTCACGTGACTCCTACTTCAGACACAGGGAGATGTTAGCTAGCATTAACCGCCTTCACTTTCCAGCAGTTGCGGAAACAGACTAAGACTAACGGAGACATTGTGACCTACACTGTACATTTACAGCCAGACTGACAACTTATCACTCGCTCGCTTTCAGGGTCACTTTCTGCCGCTCTCTCTATCACATGCACTCGTCCGCTCACTTGCACATTACACTGCAGTTGAAAGACCTAACTCTGCTGCTCTCATAACAGCACCTGTCACGTAGATGTCCTTTGATGAATGAGGAGAAGAAGCTAGCAAGGCGTGTTTTACCGTGCTCACACAGTGTGCGGGTGGAAATCATTAGTTCCGCACTGATATTAAATAACTGAGTGAAAGTTTAGTTGCAGCGGTCAAGCCACGTCTCTGTAATGTGCACGTCAACATTACCATATTTATTAAAATTAAGATAGTCTAACGGATCTTTGAAATCTGTGAATAAACCCAGCACTCCAGCTAGATGAGCGTATTTACATTACAAACCTTTTCAGTGAAATATGAGGGGGGAAAAACAACAAAAAACAACATTCAAAAACAAAATAATCATGAAATGTTCAATTAATGTGATTTTGATTTAGATTTCAAAATAAGGTGTCTATACAGTAGGGAAAAAAGATTAATTAGATTATATTCACAGAAAGTATAAAACATATCATGTGTACATTAAAAGTAAATGGGCATATGGCCTCGGACCCACCCACCATAGTCTCTCCAAATCCTGTGGGAAACACTGAGTAAAGAGCAGATTTTGACTATTTAATTTATGCAATGGTTAAAAAAAAAAGGCAAAATAAATGGAGAAAGTATGAATGTACTTGTTTGGTTTCAACTTCAGTGAAAGGATTTTCATTTTGGTGCATCCATATTTGTCACCTCCTGCGGGCAGAGAGGTTAAGATACCTGACACCAGAGTTTCATTATGGCAAAAAGGGTCAACCAAAGGCTTATTTATGGGCTTTGGGAAGCTCTTCTCTGAAGCCTGATTTTGTGTAAAAATCTGTCCTAGATGTATTTGCTACAGCTACACAGGTGATGATGTAACCACCAGATCTTTGGGAACACCGTGTGATGAAATCAGGTGACATTGTTTAATTTGGAAGCTTACGGGATCTACTATCAGGAGGAAATGGCATTTCAGAATGGAGAGAGATTGCTTTTTGGGGGCTCAAAGGATGCATGATATGGAGTTATCCGCCAATATGAGATTACAGGCTTGGCTTGTTCAACCAAGCCTACCTCCACAAAGCCACCTGCGCTGGATTTCCGCAAGAACCAAATGTGATGCTTTTTTTTTTTATTACTTTTTAAAAATAGATAAACCGTTACATGTGAATCAAAAGGAATAGGTAGATAGAAAGATTGATAATTAATATGCCGGTAGATTATTTTTCTCACAGATGTTTGACTTTTTCCCTTATCCCTGGATGTAGGCCTCGCATGGATTTCATTTTAATTCTGCTCTGCTCAGTGTTGGCCGTTATGTGTGGTGCTCTGAATATGTATTCACTGCTCTGTTAAGTCTTGTTCAGCTCATCTTTACTATCTTCTGTTCTGCGTTCCCTTCCTCCGTTTTGTTCTGTTGTGCCCTCTTCTGTTCTTCTGTCTATACATTTCACTCTGTTCCATATGCACAAATCAAATGTAAATATCCTATAAGCATCATCACACAGCTCAGAGCCCCGCTGAGCAACAAGGGGCGGAAAAGAAAGAGAGAAAGGGAGATAAAGAATGAGCAAGATAAATGTGTTTGCGGTGAGATTACCATGCATCATAAACCCTGCAAGGAATCAGAGGGTTGGAGGGGAGAGAGACAAGAAGGGAGAGAGGAAAAGACGGGGATACGGTGACAGGAGGAATTCAACAAGAGAAGGACATGGAGGGGAGAAAGAAGAGATGCAAATATGGGTGATGGTTAACAGCAGAATGAGATCAGAAAAACACCAAGAGAGAATGAGAGGGAGGAAAAGTGAAGATCAGGAGGGAGCAGAGAGAATGTCAGAAGGCAGAGATGCTGAAATACAGAGAGAAAAAACAAATGTAAGCCCCTGAGGATTAACTCTCTCATTTCTCTATGGGGAAGAATGGGGGAAAAAAAGAGGATTTCCACCTCCTATCCTCTCAGCCTCCCTTTGATATCTCTCTCTCTCTCTCCGTCTCATATTCTAATATCTTTAGTCTCTATTCATTGTGTTGGAACAGACTCGCTGAGCTTGCTAAGACATGAACACACATGGCTAACCTAGCTGGACACAAATCCCTCTCTGTTGCTCTCTTTCGTCCTCTCTCCCCCCTACTGCTTCGCAATCTCAGTTGATCTCTTTATTTCTCTGTCAACATCACTCATTATTTGTTTCCTCATAATTTCACATGTTTACCATGGACTTGAAGGCAGCATTAATTCTTTTTACCTGCCTCTTTCTTCTCCATCTGCAGCGGCTTGGCAGCTGTGTAACAGTTGCACGGGGCCAATAACACACAACAGCGCTCATCATTATTGCGGTCCGTTTAATGAGCTTTGCTAATAAGATGAACAAGCTTCCTGCTGATCAGTTAATGGCACATTCACTGGTCCTCCGCAGCGTAGTGATTCACAGTTTCCACGTGAAAAACCCTGATCTGATGGGTTGATTTTATTTTTAATGCAAGGTTATTTAAAATGTCTACCAGTCAGAACAACAGATTATTAAATTTTTCCATTTGAACGTCCTCGTGCACACATTTCTTTGGATTCTTTCCTCCACCTTTGACCTTTTACTGCTCACTTTGAAGGTGTCAGTTCATAAAACTTCCAAGACTATAATATGCAAACACTAATCTGTTACAGTTATGGCTAAACATGATTTACTTGATTCCTCTTTGCACTGTTACAGAATAGTGTCAGGGGTCTTATCTAGTGTTCTTTGTATCATATGTGTTTTTTTTCCCGATCACTTTGTTTAGAAACGTGCTATACAGTTCACGTTTTACGTTCAAATAGTGAAAGTAATGATTGATTTGTCTCACAGAAAGGACAGGAGAGAGTTCTCTTTCATCTCTTCTCTGCCACTTCAGCTTTTAATAAAGATGTTTAAGTTTAGCGTCCTCACAATTCTTAAAGCAAATCTTCAGTTTCAGAATGATGATATATCAATAATATATATCTTGGATTAGTTTGTTTTTTTTTGTTTTTTTTAAACCTTTTTGCAGTGTTAGTGGTTCAGCGCTGTCTGAATGACCTTGTCAAGAAACGTTCCTACATGTGTGGGGATCACAGTGCTTACACAGTGCTTTTGAAATGGGATAGAAAATAAACAGTTTCACAGCTGTAGTGTGAAACAGGTTTTAAAGTGAATATCAAGACACTGCAGCAGCTTCTCCAGTTACTCTCCTTCCCTACTGCTACTCACCCCACTACGCTGTCTTTTCCTCATCTTCCCTTCACTCCAGTTATCCATAGATTTTTTTTTCAATGGCCGATTCCGACACTTACAGAACAGGGCGGCTGGGGCTTATATATAATGCAGATGTCAAAGCAAAGAAAAGCCATGCATGATTTCATTATTCCATGCAGAGTTCAATCTAAAAGACCTGTGTGGCTGAGCCAGTGACATGTTGTTTTAGATGGACTTTTTAATAATTAATGAAATGAAAAAAGTACACTGGCTTATGCTGTAGATTTCAGAACGAGACTGGTGTATAAGGGAGAGTGGGGTAGATATTTCCTGTCATTTAGGATAGGAGAAAAATTTAGACAATTGTGACAGAGGAAATTTAGGGCAATTTTAAGGGGGAGTGCCAAAACAAACACAGCAGCCACACTGATAAGGCTGCCTGTAGATGTGTCCACAGACATTTATTGTTCATCAGCCTTGTGAGATGCTGATTATCCTAAAATGCCAGATATAGGTCTGTCACTGCTTCATGGTAGTTGCTATTCTTTCCTATTTCACCTCTTCTCTTCTTTCCATCTATTTTCTCAATCTCCCATTTGATTCTGTGGTCATTCTTTTCCTACACTAAACCTCAATTACACTTCTGCATTGTGATTTTGCTGTAGCTACTCTGCAGGTAACTTCGACAAAGTGACTCATTCATATTGCTGCGTGTGGCTTCATTGACTTGCACTGCTGCAAAGTTGGTGTGCCAGAGCTGATATTTCTCTCACGCTTTGAATATTAAAGTCATCTGGCAGTCCTTAAAATCTGTCTTCAAATGCTGTTTTCTCTGTCAACAATCTATACCAGTACCAGACACAAAGACATCAAAATTGGTCCAAGCTGAAGAATCACCGTCCTCGTCCACATAGCCTGTATAACCCTTTGTACATTTCAGAAGAGGTACACATATGATTCAGCAACATTGTACATATGGCGACCTCATAGACTTTGCAGAAGTAAAATTGTCCTTTAGGTTAGCTTTATACCCCCCCCTATTTTCCTCTCTTGTGTTTGTGTGGCCTCTCTCTTCCTCTCCTACCTTTCTTCATTTCTTTGTGGTCGTCTGTCCCCGCTCCCTGAGACTTTAAGAATCTGAAGCATTTTATTTTTCCTTTAGCCTCAAATCAATTCCAGACGCCACCGTTTCCTGCCCCCACACCCCCCTTCCGACCCTCCACCCCCACCTCCTCTTCTCCTTATGTCCCTCCCTTAGGGGCTATAGACCTAAACCACACACACACACACACACACACACACACAGAAATTGAGTGAGAAGACAGAGTGAGCAAGGGGGCATAGAGAGTCTCAGGTGTCGTTTGCTTTTCCATAGCATAAATTCCTCAAACTTTTCTCCCTCCTCTATTTCTATTCCACAAATTGTGTGCGTCTTGTGATAGAGCAGCATCTTTTCCCAATGAATGTTCCCCTTTTCTCTCTGTGTTTATCTTGGCATGCCTCCTTTTGTACTAATCTGTCTTTTTATCCACCCGATTAAAATGTGTAGTGACAGTGTCATCAATCTATTGTTATGGAGAGTGTGTATGTGACCGTGACCTCTGAACCTCAGCAGATGTACTGTAATGAGTTGTTTTTGAAACACTTCATTCTTTAAACATGTGTGGATGTGTGCAAATATGAAAAAGACTGGATGATTGCTTTTGGACATTTTTGATAGCTGTGCAAGAAACTTTCTGGCTGTGTCTGAAGGCCATGAGCCATTTTTTTCAAAAAGAGAGATAAAAAGTCAAATGGGATCCACACAAATAAAAAAAACCTGTGATGTTCTGCAGCACAGTGTGACCATCCATATTCATTTTCCATTCCTAAGTATATTCTAAAACTCCTCCGCAGTAATTACAGCGTCATTCTAACACTGTAATGCAAAGCTATAATTGCTTCAATGCATCCTACTGGACTGTGGCAGGAAAAAGAGAAAAAAAGGATGAGCAATATCTAGGGAGGAGGAAAAAGACATAAAGCAGGAGAAAGGAAACAGACAATATAAACAACAGAAAGGGAAGGACAGAGCAAGATAGGGAGGGATAATTAAAGGCTTGTTAATTAAGGACGCCCTCCAACACCACATTCAGAGTCTTAACACAACTTTGACTCTTTTTTTTTTAAATTTCCACACTTCCACACTAATTCTAGTGTTTGGCATTTTGGAGATTGCTCGTCATAATTAACTGCGAACATCTCTTATGTGGAGTTTGTCGTTCCGATTGTCAGGAGTGAACAGCCTAATACTCACAAAGTTAATGCTAATGAACAGGGCATTCCCATGCAAGCCAATAAACAGCGGTCAGCAGGCTAATTGGGGCTACATTGTTTTGCCTCAAGCTTAACTGTATCTCATCAGCTCGCCTGTTGTTTTACTGTCTATTCCGGCTGCTCATTTGAAAGCACACAGAGAGCTTATTGGTTCGGTCATCAACTTGTTTTCAGCCCAGAGGATTTCCTTAAGAATCCAAAGTCCAAATCAGGAAAACACTGTACTGAAACATTTCCCCCCCTTACTGGCATTGTCATTATGTTTCACTGCACTGAAAACATATTTTTCTTCCCCAAATTCATAGTCTGTGCTTTTTATACGAGGAGGATGTTAGCAACAGTCTACACAGTGGATGAGGCCTTTACTTTCTGTTACAGTAAAGATGCCAAAATGATCATTTCAATATTAAGTTCTGTGAAAGTGTGCTTGACTGGACAACTTGAATGGTACTTAAGTAGGGTTGTTACGACGATCAGCGATTGGTTTTCCATGCGCTGATATTAAGGCGATTTTAACTAACTCACTATCAGAACTAAGATGACATAAAAACAGTCTATAGAATCTGCACCACACTGCAGTGTTTTCCATTCATTGATTTATCTGTGGCGACACAACACGACACAATATCAACGCTGACTGCCACATACAATTTATTATGAGTAAAATAATTCATTGTGGAGCAACACGCGGCGCATAGATTCACTGAGCACCTCCGCTTGCTCGCTCGCTCGCTCCCTCTCTCTCTCTGGCACACAAACACATTTAAACAGAGCCGTGTGTTTATAGAAAAACTAATGCATTGAAGTTAACTGTGAGAAGTTGGTCTATATTTTCTTAACACAACACTGTCAATGTCAGAGATGGATATGTTAACACTAGAATACAGCTGGGTTGTCAAGGTTGACACGCTGCACATAGCTGCTATTGAGTGCCCCCTCGTGCTCCCTGCTGCGTGTGCGCGGCGCCACAGTTACACGGTAATTATGTGGGAAACTCTTTACTGTGCATTTACAGATGTTTCTGGTGGTTTCTCTTAAAGCTAATAAGCTCGTTTCTTCCATGCTGGCATTTCACTGACTTGCTGCAACATAACTAACCTGGAGATCAGATTGCCAATCTTTGATCTCAAGTAGCCATGATTAGACGATATGAAAATAGAGACGATCGCCCAACCCTATACTTAAGTTTGAAATAGTTTAACAATGCAAAGAACACTCTCACATGTGGAAAATACTGGCGTTGTGTTGCAACCAAGCCGTCCTTTGATTAAATATGATATGAAATTATGAGGCAGCTGTCTTTATAGAGGTGAACCATGGTCACAGTGATATAAAACAGGAAAGAACAATGGTACTAAAAATATATTAAAAAGCACAAAACATGTTTGCCAAATGATTTTAAAAAGCCATGTCTGTCTCATTAGCAGAAAAAATTGTTCTGATTGCACATAATTTACCACAAATTGCACAAATTGTTTCTATACAAATTAGTGTGATTCTCAGTAATTGAGGATGCTAATCAAAATGAGCAAAACAAAAATACACGCGTAAACTGAGTTTATTTTTATGAAATAAGGTACTTTAAACTGAATAATTTAGCTGAGGGTGAATTAGACTTCCCAAACACAACCATGGCACAGTTAATTAGATGCTAGTTAGCTGAATACAACAAATGAAGTCTGTGTGTGGTGTCAGCACATTGTTTGTCTTCTTCATTACCAGCTTTGTTTATTTAGCATTCTTCAACTTAATAAAACATTACACAAGTTGTTTTTTATTATGCCAATAAAGTTGGAAAAAAGTTACCAGTTAATTTCTATAACTGTAGTAATGACATTTCTGTAATCATTACTCTGATAAATGTAACTGTGCTACAAATAACTTTTGAATTTCACACATGGATCTGTATCAAAATAAAAAAGTATAATGATGGACAGTGAAAACCTGATGATGTAAAACAAACAACAACAAAAAAAAAGGATGTAGCTTATTACAAAATACGTAGAGGGACATTTGTCTACTTTACTGACTGTCCGCAGAACAAAGCAGAACCAACACGCACATCAAGGATGAAACAACAGACTGCCTCCACTGCAGAAAACATTTTCCTTAAAAACTGTATCCAACAAAGCTATCATAATACTGAGAGGCATGAAGCAAGAGGTGAACACTTCCTGTGCCCCATCTTCTAGAGAAGACTGGCTCCAGGATTATCTCTCTCTGTAGCGGAACTGTTCCTGTGTGCAGCTTGTTTTCTGCTCTTTCGCTGAAATCACTGACTTGTTTCCTAACTGTTCTCCAAGGCCCACAATTCTGTTTACTAACTAGGTTTACTGCTTTCAAGCTATGAGAGTCCACATTCACTTACGATGATTCTGCTTCTTCCACACAAGGGCATCGGTTGATACTTTTGTGTCTCCCAAGAGGAAGTAGATCATCTTCACTGAGGAAACTGATCCTCTTCAGGCTTTTCTCCCCATCAAAAATCTATCAAGGCCACATGACACAAAGTGCATTACCTTTAGAGAGATGGATAACAGGTGGTGACTAATGCTGGTCCCCAACACATGTACTGGGTGTGTATGCCTACCATCACCACATTTTTCACTGTACCATGCACCTCTGACCACAGTCTCACTATGTGTCTCTGACTGGGCTTTGTACTGTGTGCCTGATTCAGGGGAAAAGGTGCGCAAGATCAAGTAGGAATGCTAATAAAGCATAATCATAAACTGCACTATGATTAGATTGCATAATAATTAAATGTCCTAATTTATTATTTAGATTTCCATGTTCTGGACATTAACCATCACTACAACGTTCAGTAATTAATTTCCTTTATGTAAAAAGATACTAATGAGATAATGATAATACATGAAGAATATGTGTGTGTGTGTGTGTGTGTGTGTGTGTGTGTGTGTGTGTGTGGAGGTTGTTGAATCCTGTTAAGCCATTAGTGAAATTCATGTGCTAATTACCACCCACAAGACCCCACGTCTGCTGTTTTCACAAACACACACACACACACACACACACACAAAATGAAGGCTAACTTTGCAGTAAATGTGGGTCTGTGTTTGTGTGTCAGAGTTGCTAGCCTCTCATTAATACCTATTTTCGCGAATGCTGAGAAAGCTTTGCAGCTCTTTCTTTGTAATCGCTTCACCACCCACCCAGCCACCCCACCCCCCCCACACACAGGCCTATTAGTTCCTCTAATTGAAAGGCAATTAAGCCTCAGGTTTCATGGTGTGAGCTAAACGTTGGGTGTCTGTTTTCAGCACCGCTCTGTTTTTAAGCTTTTAACAGACCGCAAAAAGCCGGCCACCGAAACGAGACACCCAAAGTGAACTTTAATACACCGAATTTCTGTCTGTCTTTGCGTCTTTGAGTTTTCTGCATACCCCTCCCTGTCTTCTCATTCTCTCACTCTGTAGTCACTGATTTTTATATAATAATTCCTCCCAAAATAATAACAATAATGATAACTAACCTAATGATGAACATAGCTACTTATCAAGCCTCTATTCTCCGGGTTTTGTTTCGTAATTTTCTAGAATCTAATGCATTTGCTTCAACAAAGCAGATAGAAATAATGACAATTTATGGTTACATCTTTGCAGCATCTCAGAAGTTTGTGTAAATTTCACTCGTTGGACAGAAACTTGACCACTCTTTGTGTTTATTCCTGTCAGTCGCCTTCCTCTTGGTCTCTGGTTGGTTCATTTCATCCATCCCTCATCTTTCTAAAGCTGCCTTTGCAGAACATGTCGCTTGAAGGAACCAGACTTATCTTTTTTTTTTCCTTTTTTAAAGGGGGGGGGGGGCTTGCAGCCCACATATTTGCATCTACAGCAGAGTAGCTCTGGGATTTGTTCCAGAGAGTAGGAGGGGTTTTTTACAGTAACAGAAAATCTCATTTTAAACCTCACATGACCCCCTTTCTCATCCCAGCATAAACATGGAAAAATAAAACATCACATCTGGTTCAAATAGTGTTTAGGGTTCTAGAGGGGTCCAGTGGCTGGAGGAGCTCGTGTGAGTGAATGATTACAGGTTTTGTCCTGGCAATAGCCCATCATTTATGTGGTGTCCTTGAGTTCATCTCCTCAGGCAAGACCCATACTGGTCAGTTTACTGTAAATAGCTCTCTTTTAGATCAGAACAGAAATGGCCTTATAACATATTGATGCAACGATGGCAAAGCAGGGTAACGTAACAGTCTTTGTCATAACTATCATACAAAATACCTGTAAAAACTAAAGTTAAAGAGTTTATTCCAATTGCTATGGTTTTAATACATACAGCTTTGTTTCTGTGGCATCTTTTTTATTTCAAAGCCTCAAATTAATTAAAGTTGAACGAAGCAGCGACCCATGATTCTCTGCCGCAATGCCATCTTGGTTAATGTCAGAGCAGACTCACCACCATGGCAAATGACACCAATGTGGCAGGAACAAACGATGATACAGTGGATGCGAGAACACAGAAGGGACAAGTGTTGCCTTCAGGCTGCGCCGTGGGAACAAACAACACTTTCTACATCCATTTTGTGTTCATGTCATCCGCTTAGCTAATTCAGACATAATCCTTTAGTTTCCTGGCTTAGGGACAGTTGATGTTCACTGTTGGTCAATTCAGAACAGAAACAGCAACTTCCAAAATGTGAGTCAGCATTTTAATTGTGTAAAGTCATGTCAGCTATGATGTATTAAAACTGATCATATATTATCACTGTCAAAAAGCCACTTTCCCAGTGTTTACAACAGTCAACATCCATTATCTTAACATAAATTAGCCTTTCAGCTATGGATAAAAATCTCCGGGTCTCTTTTTTTAAGATCACATGATCACCCTTGTCCAAAGTGAAAAGGAAAGAGGCTGCGCCAAATACTCTCCACCATTCTCCTTTAATTCTCACATGTTGTACAAACGGTGTAGACAAGGTAATATCATTGTTTTCCTACACATCCCTGAGACAGGCAATATGTGGAGACAAGGGGAAAAAGTCTGAAAAGACACATACAGTCAGCTACATACACAATCACACGTGTGTGCCAAGACAGACGGGGATATATATCACATTTGTACATGAATGAATCACCTTTATTACAACTGACCCCGAGAGACAGAGTTGGAGCAGAGGTCTGTTTTTTTCCCTCGGTATAGTATCCAGGCATTTTCCAATGTTATTTTAATGCTGCTGCTGGAGGTTTGGCTCGAGGTGGGCAAGAGAAATGAAAGCACAGCCCAGACAGAGACACCGACACAAGGAGTTCTAAAAGATAGAAAGATGGAGGGATAAAAAGGGAGAGCAAAACCTTATTGTTGATTAATGGTTGAATCTTAGACACAACACGTCTCCAACATGTCTAAGATAGAGACAGTGAATGAGTAAAAAGAATCACAGTAGTTGAAATGATAATCCAAATTGTTTTGGGATAACACTGTTGAGGCCCTGCGATGGATTAACGACCTGTCCAGGGTGTAACCCCACCTTTCGACCATGTCTGCTGGGATTGGCACCTGCCCCCCCGCGACCCTGTACACAGGATAAGCGGTTGACGATGGACGGATGGATGGATAACACTGTTGAATCATGTTTATTGAACTCCAGGTTTTAAGTTTTGCAGCAGAAATGCAGTTCAAAAGCATCAGAGCCACATCTGTCAACACTAAACATCAATCTGTAGGGTGGAGAACTGACTGTAAACTATAAAAACCTGTACATTTACCATGGTTGGCGACCACACCATTGTTTATACCATGTTTACTGGGTTACCAGGCCACACTTTCTGGTTGACAGTACCAGTAAAGTTTCAAAGCATCTAACATCATGTCATCAAAGTCCAACATCAGCTGCTTTATTAGTTTCACAACTTGTGAGTCAAGATATTTTCACTTTTGCAGGGCCCAGTTCAATTACGCAGCAAGCAACATCTGTACACTATTCGTTACAGAAGATAATGTGTGGAAAGTATCTGATTTCAGCTTTAAGTGCGGAAAGGAAAACCACAACCTTTGACCAAGCACATCTCAGAGAGAACTGAAGAAGTAGTATGGTATAAGATAAAATATACATAATTATATGATGAAGGAAAACTACAGAAGTTTGAGAAATTCTGCTTTTAATGTGTGTTTCGGTTCTGGAGTTAATCGTTGCGATTGCAGCTGGGTAGCTATTACAGCTACTCTGACTAAAGAGGCACAGCATGACAAACAATCAGAGAGAGGAAGAAAGAGAGCATGACCCAAAAAAACAAAAGACTCGCATTTACCTTCTCAATCTTTCACTGCAGTCCCAGATTCTCTGTTTAACACGATTAGGATGACTGCTAATCATTATGTTCTATATCCTAATGGGCTTTGGTGCAAACTAAAGGAATGCAAGACGGATGAAGGA
Organism: Micropterus salmoides; assembly: GCF_014851395.1. NCBI lineage: Eukaryota > Metazoa > Chordata > Actinopteri > Centrarchiformes > Centrarchidae > Micropterus > Micropterus salmoides. The sequence continues at coordinate 772,648 of NW_024041150.1, forward strand.
GAATACAGGATGCATTCAAAATTTAAACTATAAGTCAATATCAGAAAATGACCCAATCATACAAAATAAAATCTCAACTCACTACTTGAGGTTTCTCCTACTTGTCACTTTACTCAATACAGGAAGAGAAGAAGCAGGAAATTCAAATCTGTGTTTCAGTATAGTAACACCCCACTTAAAAACCTAAGTAATCTCAGGCGCACAGATGCACGCTCACAGTCACATGCAAACCATCACAAGTATACACACATTTAAAGACACATTCAGACAAACTCAAATGGACAGTCATAGTTATTCATATACACACACGTGGTCTGTTAGTGAGAATATGTAAGCCAGCGGGGACATGTCGTGCTGCATTTTTTGTTTTTTAGACCCTACTGAGCTGACCTCTGTGACACACACACACACACACACACACACACACACACACACACACACACACACACACACACACACACACACACACACACACACAGTATGGGTCAAGTTACCCTCTAATGTTAGGCAATGAATCACACTAGTCACTTCCAACACTTGACTCATAGATTCACAATCGCTCCGAGCCCAAGGGAATAGTACACACACAAACATACACACACACACACACACACGTATGCTGTTCCCTATTCTAATGTGACTCTTGAGTCGTGTATTCAGACAGAGGAAGTGGTCTGGCCAAAAGGCATGCTCGCCCTGGGGAGTCATTATCACTGTCTGTTTCTGTGTTGCATTTTCTGTCTGTCTCTTTCTCTCTCTCCTCTCTCTCCCTCTCTCTCCTCCCTCCCCCTCTCCCCCTCTCCCCCTCTCTCCCTCTCTCCCTCTCTCTCTCTCTCTCTCTCTCTCTCTCTCTCTCTCTCTCTCTCTCTCTCTCTCTCTCTCTCTCTCTCTCTCTCTCTCTCTCTCTCTCTCTCTCTCTCTCAGCCATTAGCGATGGAAGAAAAGAAAACAACCGAAGCATAAAAAACATAGAAACTATGTGCAGGACTCCCAATCCATAAATGCTGATGATGCTTTTAACTAACACGTCAATACTTACCAAATCTACCTCCTTTCAGTATATAAGAATAAACAGGCAGGTTTTGCTGTTACTAAGCAGAGAGGAAATATGTTTTCTAGCAATTGCTTCATTTGAATTTGACAGCGGGGTTCATTTAATTGTCATCAAGCAAGTCACGCATTATCATATTCACAGTCACACTGAGTATTTCTGAGCTGTCAGTCTGTACGCTGCTATCAATTTATTGTATTATTAATGTTTTTTATGTGTTTGACTTGACAGCTTTTGAGACAAATAACAGATGACCAGTTGCAGCGTATCAGGATATTGGTGAAAGCAATTTATTTTGGACTTGCTTTTTTTTTGACACATAAATGACAGTTTGAGAGGCTGTTAATAGATTCAGCATAGCAGGTGTCAGCTCTTTGCACAACAAGTGCACACCAGGGTTTCTAAATGTTTTGGTGGTGGTGTTTTTTATCACTTCTTATGAAGTTTAGGCTCATTCTCTGTTCAAAGTGACAACTTTCTTAGCCAATTCTCAACTCAAATTGGGCACTGAAAAAACCTGGATAATATCAGCCCTTTACAAATTAAGCAAATTATCATCTTCTTCAAGTCGTGTCCTCTTTCCTCTCTTCACTGTTGTCACTGATTTGGCTTCAAAATTTTACTGAAGATAATTTCAGTTTAGTCCCAGATATGGCGCGTCAATCAGCCACCTTGCTGTAGTAGTGGCAAAGACTTAACGGCTTTGAGGCTTATACGGATAAATGATAGAAATACAAACAGATATACACATCACTCAGAAGACTCAAGGATAATTAGCCAGATGATGAGCCGGTATGGGATTAACTGTCAACACTTACTGGTTGGCTGGTCATGTGGTCAGCAGGAACCAATGAGCCCTGAAGGAATTTTCTCATCTAGTGAGCTATTGAATATTAAACACATACACACACATTTGCATACACCATCATTATTCGTATGTCCCAAGCAGAGGAAGAACAAACAGAAGACAAAATAAAATCAGAACAATGAGATACAGAAAGGAAAAGAAAAAGAAACGTCCCCGACAGTCACACCATGAGAGATTGTCTGAACAGCAACAGCCGGAAAAATTAATCTGTTGCTGTTGTAAAGGGATTTGTGCACACAATCGGTTACTCTGTGTGTTTGCTTCTTGCACGTATTGAGTGATTTAGGAATACGAACGGCTTTATTTTGAAGTCTAATTTGGCTGTATTGGCATTCATTGATTTATTAGATTGTCTGGATGCCTGGCTCTTCAGTGATGTGGAAGATAACATGGGGGATCTGCATTTATGTCCTAAATCTCCTGTCAGCCATGTCAGGTGCCATTAAAGAGGTTCATTGGCGATGCAGTTGTGTGCAAATGATGCATCAATATACCATAACCACTGGGCTGTGAAAAGAGATATCTGACATATACATTAAGGGAAGTGTAATCAGACACTTAAAAAGAAAAGCAACAGCATTTGTCGTTTATCGCACAGTAGCATCAATAGAGGTAATGTGACATTGTTAAACCACTTAAAGTAAAGTTTTAGGGAGAAAGTTGTGGTTTGATGGTGGGACATAGAAAGTGTATGTAGCTTAAACACATATTAACCAAGTTCTGTTAGTGATCTAATCATCTGACCTTAAATATTTCAAAACCATGAGGGTGTCAGACATGGAAAAAATCATTAGGGGTTGTTTGAAAGAGACAAAAAACCTGGGAGTTGTTGGTAGTAATAGCTATTATTTGATTCATTCCCTCATGGCTCCCATCAAATTTATTTTACAAAAGTGCATATGCCAAGACATTTTCATTAAAATGGCAAGCAGTTTCTGAGGTCAGGTCTATTGACAGACGCACTGAATTTTGTAAGGATCAAATTTTGTGTTAGTTCTGCTGATTCATTCGCTGCAGAGGCAGAGATGCCTTAATCAAACTGTAAAGGGGTTTGAGGGAGAGTCACGGTACAATGTATGTCTTTAATGACATATGTTTGCTTTACCTTACTTTGATTGTATTTGAAAGAGCTGTAAATTGAGCAATACAGCAACCCGGTGTTGTACATGAGCTGTACCTCCCACACAGAATCAGTCTGTCTAATTGAATTAAAGCTAATGAGTTTACAGACAGCAGTAATTAGTACAATGTCCTAATCAACACAACAACTATTAAGATCTCCAACTGCAGTCAATTAACATTACCCTCTATAACAGACAGGGATGAATGATAGATTTTATATAGATTAATCTGCTTGTAAGGCAGATGTTTTATTAAACTGAATGTAAATTAGTTAAATTGCATATATTCTTATGATGTATTTTCACTATTATGACTGTCATGGACCAAGCGGCTTTCTCCTCTACTCTCTTTTAGGCTTTGTGATTAGAGGAGAGAGAGCGTGAACGACCTGTGAGAGAGAAGAAGAAGAAGAAGGAGGAGAAGAAAGGCAGTGACGCGAAAGACGGTGATGAATATCCGTACCAACAGGCCCCATATCAGCTAATGAACTAGGAAGTTCATCAACAACATTTCATTAGCTAAAACAGGATATCACCTCAGTGGGAGCGGAGCTCCGCTGAGAGGAACCAGAAAGTAAGGGGTGGAGTGAAGTGCACGGCTGCTCAGGTTGGGCAAGATGGCAATGCAGAAGCGACAGGGCCTTGGGCCACTGAGGGCCTTCCTGGTGTTGGTGGGAGTTTCTGCACTCTGTAGCGTTGCATTAGGAACCCGAAAAGGAAACGCTTCTTTGGATCAGAGGGCCCACAAACACAGACATCCAGGTATGACAAAAGCAACACAGTTTCCTTGTCATTTGGCTTTAACACCTGTCATGTACTAGGATTTTTTTCTACGTCTCACTGAATCATACTCAAACAGTAACTGTGATGCATTCTGAAATACAACACACACAGACGGTCATGCACGCCAGTTCCTTTTTGTGATATTTGTGCATTTTTAAAACAGACCTTCTCTCAATTTTTAGCCTTTGTGACCATGAGTCGGCGTGTACCTCAGAGACCAGACAGTCATTTTTGACAACTGCTGTACATAGATCCAAGCAGATTTAAGCTGTGAAACAAATGTTAACCTGAGCGAAGGTCCCTTTCCATTCACATTTCTGAACTGGAAAATCACTACATTCGCAGGTTCTTGTCCACAATGGGATCTCTTACTCTAAAAATCTCCCAAGGTGGTTTGGATAAACAGGTCTTCAATGACTTCATGTTTTCTATCCAATTACCTTTTTTTGTTTTACCTTTACTCACATAGACAATATTTACCTTCCTTTCCATCTATACACCCTTCCTTTAGAGATGCTCACACATGGCAGCTCCTCAGTGCAACCACAGCCTGCTCATTTCAATAACTCAGAAGCAGCACTACAACAAACAGAGGTTAAGTGCCTTTCTAAGAGCCACCTAAAAAAACTGCTTGTTGAAACGTGTGTCGTTCACACCAGCCACCCACATTTTCTCAGCTGGGATATGAACTGGTGACCCATAATTCAAAAGTGGACCTCTCCGTTCACGAGGTTACTGCTTCCCACCCACTTTTGGATTCAGTCTATTGAAAATTTTCTCAGAAAACAAACTGCAGTAGTGGTGATAATTAATTAATTCAACATAGTGACCTAAATGAGCTTTCTTTTTTTATTTTGCTTCTAACCATTTAATAATTTGAATGAAAGCCCACAATACATGTGTTTAATAAGTGGTTAATAGAAAAATTTAGTATCTGTATGTTTGTTTTTGTGATTGTAGGTCACATTTCGCTGCATAAACACAGACAGAGGGGAGGAAAGGAAGGGCAGGTACTCCACAGGTCCAAACGAGGATGGGTCTGGAATCAGTTCTTCGTCATTGAAGAGTACACGGGACCTGACCCAGTGCTGGTGGGCAGGGTGAGTATAATCAAGCGTGAGTTAATAAAGTGTCCTTACATAAACCTTTCTCCTGAGTCAAAACGAATTAGTACGTAAATAACTATTTAAAATTTGACGGTTTCATTCATAGCCAAACCGCCCTCCACTGACAGTCATGGCAGGGGCATGCGGGGTGATTCACTCCAATTGGATTTAAAAGCACTTTTCACATTTATCAAGGAGGGAGAGAGAGATAGAAAGGAAGAAAGAGAGAGAGAGAGAGGGGTCATGTTCACATTCAAGGGTGAAGATGATTGGTGATACTCCTCCACAACAACAACATCACTCAAACCGAGCAGCGGCTTTCATAACAAACAACAAATGATGTTTACAATGCGTCATATTTCATAGTCTAGGGGTTGTAAAGGAAGAACAAGCATTTAATTGAATGTTGAACATTCTTCACTTTTTTTTTTGATGACAACGGTTTAAATCTTTTTCTTGTTAGTGTTTGCCTGTCTCACACGGCACATCTACTACCTTGTCAATCTCAGCCTTTCACCTTCTTTAATTTGTAGCCTTGAGAAAAATGAAGCCTCACATCACATCTGCCAAGCAGCCAAAAAGTATGTTTTCCAGTTCTGTCAGATGAACAGACATCTGAAATCCAGATGTTGTCAGCCCCCGTCAGGTCCTGCCTTTGCAATTATGTCTTTGTCTAAGTTTTCCTTCCTGTTTGTCTCACTCTCTTATTGTCTCTCGCCCTCATCCCCCCGTCCTAATTCAGCTCCACTCAGACGTAGACTCAGGCATTGGCAACATCAAGTATATCCTGTCCGGCGAAGGTGCGGGAACGATCTTTGTTATTGATGACAAGACAGGCAACATCCATGCTACAAAAACTCTGGACCGTGAGGAGCAGGCCCAGTACACTTTAACAGCCCAGGCCGTGGACAGAGGCACTAATAAGCCTCTGGAGCCTCCATCGGAGTTCATAGTGAAAGTTCAAGACATCAACGATAATCCTCCTGAGTTTCTGCATGGGCCGTACTATGCCAGGGTGCCTGAGATGTCCAACGTTGGTGAGTAAAAAGAAAGGGTAAGGGGACAGGAGGGGAAGCTAAAGTAGCGATCAGATAGAGTGTGATTTTTGCAGTGAGAGGCAACGATAAACAGGCGGCTAAACCAAAAATATAGCGTTGAAATAAAAAACAAAAACAACAACCTACGACAATCAACTGCTCAGCCGCTCGAGAAGACCAATGGACTCCCTGTAGTTAGTGGTTATGTTTGTGATGACAACTGATGGCACATTGTCCCCAACTCACCCTAAAATAAGCCTTGAACCGAACATCATCCATGCGAAGCTCTTAGACCACCTGGTGGTAACATTACTCCCCATGATTTCTCCTCTTTCTGCAGGTCTCATGTACCCACACGGATCTTTGTTTTCCTGTGTCTGGGATACTATTTGAGAACAGCCTCTCACCCTCAATCACAACTAGAACAAGTCCACTGATTGATATATAAAACGATATTCAAAAATCACAGTTTTGGCTAAGGACAGATGATTCTGTGGTTGCAACAATAAAATAAATAGTTTTAGTTATTTGTGACTAAACCTACCCCTGTCTTAAGTAGAGTTATCTGTGTAACTGGCCAGTAGATTTGTTTTCTTTCCAAGTATCAAATATAATATGACAACAGTGATTCAGAAGAGATAATCAAATTCAATCTTTTTAGTACACAAAAGCTCTCCATTGCATTTTGAGTGATGTTTGTTAATGAAGTCACTGATGGAGTTCACCGTCAGTGTTGTTTGTCTGCTAAACAGCCTTTTTCATACATTATTCATTATCACTGATATCTGACCAAAGGAAGTGTGACTGAGAAGTGGAAAACAGACCGTAGCATTAGCTCACAAATTCAGCTCCTAAAAAGCCCCTTTTTCTTTTCTTTCTTTTCTTACATGTGCCTAAAGTAAAATTTTTTTTTTTTTTTTGGGCTCAACCAGAAACAGAAGCAAGGAAATATTTAGCACTAGGTTGGTATGGGCAAGAGCTTCTAACATCTCCTAAGAGTGTCACTACTTGGAGAGCTAGAGCTTCTGATCTTGATAGATTTTCTTTCCTAATATTATGTGGTCTTGGAGAGTCTTCAACCCCTCGAGGCTGACCTGAAATAAACCACACTGGCAGTCGTGCTGCGTGATACTCTGAGAGCCAGAGAAATCCCTACTCTGAATGGACTGGACTTTCAAATAAAGAACTTTTGAAAGGTCTTCTGAATGAGTTCTGTTAAGGCTTTTTTCACCCATCCGCTTCTTAAGCTGAAACCTGAATACAGATGTCGGACAGGGAGGGGCCACCGGCTGCCATCATCCTCAAACACCGAAGTGGAACAGACCGAAAAACTGCAATTTGACTAACTAGGTCCATGTTCCCTCGTGGATGTCAGAATTAGAACAGAAAGAGAAGGCAGTGTCTTTCAAATTAACATTCTTGGTAATTTACCCTGCACACTTAAGGTAGCTGCCACACTGAGACAAAGGTTGAATGAAATTTGATTACAGTTATGTACCCAATGGATTTTGTACGGAGTAGGATAGTGGTGTGTGTAGCCTCAACTAGAAACTGAAAGATCCAAACACCATGGATCTGAAAATAAGATTGGGAAGTAGTTGAGCTGCAAAAACACATTGTGGCCTAGCCATTATCGTCCAGTTGCAAAGACTCAGCACCTAGTTGTTGCGCTTCCAGTCCAACTTGTGCCACCTAAACCAACACATTTGTAACTGTGCAAAGAAGAAAGAAAAAAAAAAGTCAACAAGTAGCAATTTAGACCTTTAAAACTGACTTAAAAAGATTAAGTCATAGTCATGTACGTAGAAAGAAACCTGAAAGATCCATTAATTGACAGTGATCTTGACATGGTGGTAGTATTTTACATGCACTTAAATGCATTAATATGTCATAATCTCTTTTTATGCATTATTTGATGGTGTTTAATGTGTCAATAAAAACACAAAACTGCAGGTGGTGCAAATGTCGGGTGGCTTAAGCTGCTATTGCTTTCGTTGCCTATAGGAGACGACGAAATGCGTACATCTGTGGGTCTAAACTGCTGATGATTGCACTCTTCTTTTAAATAAATAATACAAGTTGGCATTTGTAGAATTGGCCCACCAAGAACCATCGGCGTCGCCTGGTCATATTCCAGGGCTTTAGCCCGGATGTTTTGACTGTAGCCCCGAATGTAAATCAACAACAGCAACGAAAATATTTTCCATGACATGCAATAATCTTCATGATGCAGCAGGTCTTCAAAGAGCGGAGGCTACTCGCAATAATATTGCTGCATTTTGTTTACCGTTACTCAGCCCGCCTGCGTTTAGAATGAGCACGAGAGAAGAGAGAGAGACAGAGAGACCGCATTGCTCACAGCTTCAGGGCTTATCCGCGACTTCTGAATTGTCCCTAGCAAAACTGTAATCAATACATTTAAATATAAATGTTGTCGGTCAGTGTCTAGTCAGTGTATAGCTACACAAACGGTTAACAGTCACCGCAAAGTAGGGAGAGAATATCATGACACACCTAACCGTGACACTTACACCTGTCGCTCTGTTTGTCTCTCTGCTCTAGGATGCTTCATTCCCTCTAAAGCAGATGTGATCTGCACTTTATCAGAGGTGCTGAAGTGAACATTAGTGTGGAATTGTGGTGATATTTCTGTCTGATCAAAAGTGTTTTCAGTTTCGGTTATCTTCCTCTGATGAAGAGCAGTGCGCTCGTCTCATCGAGTAGTCAAATAATAGTCAAAGAATATATAACTGTTTTTAAAAAATGGATCAACGATCAGCCCAGAAAGCAAAGGCCTATACTGGGCTGGCCCATCACATCTCTTACAGCACCCACTCCCTCCACCTCTGCTCAGCTGTTTCTTGTGTTGTGGGCCAAAAAAATTTGCCAAATGCGCGAAAATAACGGATATATAGAAAAGCTAAAAAAATTTATTTAATTTAAAAAAAACTGATTACTGCATTACATTCTTATATTCTGAATTGCCACCTGCTACCTAACTTTTGTACTTCCCTCTTTAGAAAACAATAAAATTGGTACAGAAAATGTCTCCAGAATTCAGGAAATTAAGTGTTTAATGCTCAAAATCTTCTGGGGGAAAACCCCTTGAATATTTTGTCAATAAATAATTCTTAACTGAATTCTATAATTAATTAATTAAATGGTACATAATATAAAAAAAATACATAATAAATGTAGGCTATATATAAAATTTACTGTTGCTTTATAGACATACTTTGGGTAGCCGGCAATGGGGGGTGGGGTGGGTTAAAACATGAAAGATTTCTGTGCTGGGCTAAGCCCCCAATGTTTCAAGAGTCTGGGAACGCCCCTGCCAAAAACCACACAGCAGAGAAGTATTGTTGTGAATTTTTGAGTGAGTCGAGTAAGATCTGAAAAGGGAAATTTGAACAATTATGCAAAGTTAATATAATGTATTTCACACTTCTGCAAATTTAATTTATTTGACCTATTTGCTCAGCTTAGCTGTGTCAAGTTCAGTTAACAAAGATTAACTGGAAGTACATTGCTGCAGTCGAACTGGAAACACCATGTCTTCAAAAGGCCTTGTTTTTGAGCTTGACAACCAATGGGTTTTGAAATGGTCTCATAAATCCAGGGGTTGTGGAACTCTGTCAATGCATGGTTGAAATATAATGTTTTACTGAAAACATGAAAATCACCAAAATTGGAGAATGGATGTTTCCACCTGACAATGATGAAATGTAGAGAAATAACAGTGTAGACCAACCTCACAAGTGCAGTTTGGCTGCAGTGTTTGAAAGTGTTTTTCATTCCCTTTCCTCATCCAGCCAGTGCAGGCAGGTGAATCGGCACACACTCTGTGACATGTTGTTTGTCAAACCGTTCTTGAACCGAATCACTGAGGTAGAGTCATCTGCTGACTTGTCTGTCATGTTTCACCTGTAGGTACGTCAGTGATACAGGTGACAGCTACAGATGCTGATGACCCCACCTATGGAAACAGTGCCAGGCTGGTGTACAGCATACTGCAAGGACAACCGTATTTCTCTGTGGAGCCTCAGACAGGTGAGGCTAAAAACAGAAGCCTAGCAGCCCAGGGTTTACAAACATCTAGACAACAAGCAAATGCAGGATTACAACCCTGATATAGTATTACACAAAGACTAAGGCTAACTAGTGTAATACATGGAATACAGAAAGTACCCCTCAACATCCACACTTTGGTAAGTATATGCTCAGTTAGCCAGATACGCTACACAGGGCTTACACAATCAGAGTTGCAAATTGTAACTTCTTATCTCAATTGTTTGGTGCAACGAAGCACTTTCATTTTGTTTCACTACAGTGTGTATTCACGTTTGTAAAACTTGTCCCTTTGGATTCACCTTCAGTTAGCAGCTGAACCAGGCAATATGGGCAAAATCAATACACTTAATATTATCACAGGTGATACGCTCATCTTGATATTTGCATTATTTATGAATAGCTTTTACAGTTCAAACTTACCTGGTATAGAACAGAAATATTAAGTACAGTAATACCCTACTGCCATTACCACTAAATGTGTCAGTCTGTCAGACACTTGATAGATACTGCTATCTATCAGTATTTGCGAGGACTGCTTGTCGCTAAGACCAAACGGAAACTGTTTTTCCGTCTGCAATATTTTTACCGTCTACCGCTCATAATATAAAAAGCTAAGAACTCACTGCTGCAGGGATCATGTAACAGCACATCCTTTCCAGTGAAATTGGTAAGGAAAAGAAGGCACTGCTGTAAAAAGAGGTCCCCAGAGGACATTCAGCCTGGGTCTCTGCAGAACCCAGGCCTTATATTTGGGTTTGCATTAAAAGAAGAAATTGGATGTTAGGAGAGAGGTTAGGGCAGACGCGAAGCTATGTTGGTTCAGAGAGGGTGAAGAAGAACAGAAGAGAGGGGATAGCAGAGAGAGGGAGAGAGAAATTGGTTTAGAGAGAGAGTCCATGTAAAGAGAGTGGTTAGGGCATAGAGAGGGAGAGAGATTTGGGCAGAGTAAATCTGGCTAATCAAACCAGTGTTGGGTATTTGACTGGCTCAAATCCATAGCTCACATTTCTAATTGGTTTGGAGATTATCAGCTTTTCATGCTGTCACACACACACATATATGCACACACACTTGGCATAATATGACAGTAGAAAGCCTCAACTCCCAGACACTGCAGCTAGTGGAGACAGAAAGAGAGATGGAAAGAGAGCAGCCAGTGATGAATTAAACAGATATAAAAGATTACTAGGGCTTGAAATGGAGAAAAATAAGACTTCACACATGTTTAACTGGAGTTCTTATTCATGTGAACGATGAGTGATGATGTGTTTTCTTGCAAAATGAAATATCTTGGAATAAATGACACCCGCTCTACGTTTTTGCTTAACACGTTTCTGTTTTTTAAATACTATGTAATACTATATTACAAATTACATTTTGGAATTACACAATTTAGATAGATAACAACACAAAAACCCAGGTACATAGTGTATATCATTTGCATACACTACATATACACATACAGAGACATATCTACAGAGACACACACACACACACACACACACACACCAGTGGGTATGTAGTGAACCTGCATGCCTTTTGAACTATCTTGTATCCGTAAGATTTCATCCAGTGATACAGTTTTTAGTTTCAGATACAAAAATATTTACCCAGGATGCAACAGGGCAAAAAATAATTAATCTCAGCTTTAATTCCATGTTAAATCTGTCCATTCAGGTATAATTCGTACGGCCTTGCCAAACATGGACCGTGAAGCACGCCAGGAGTATGATGTCGTCATCCAGGCCAAAGACATGGGTGGTCACATGGGTGGGCTGTCGGGGACCACTGAGGTTAAAATCACCCTCACAGACGTCAACGATAACCCTCCAAAATTCCCACAGAGTGAGTACAAACCTTCTGCATCTATTGCATCTATTCATCTGTAATATCTATTATATGACTGTATGTTACGGTCCTCTGGAGTGACATTTCTTTTAGAGAAGTGTCTGATCTTCAACCAAATAGCAAATATCAGCCACATTACAGTCTGTGTGCACAACCATCCCACAGCTTCTTATCTTTTTTCTGCACTGCACATCTGTGCATTTGGATTATGTCAATCCACATCCATGTGTGTGCATAATTCTGCGTGTACTATATGCATGAGTGTATGCATATAAGCCAGAAAACATGTTGCCAGCTAGCAATATGGAAACCGAGGAAGTCACTGTAGGAGGCACAGACGACAACTTAAGAAATCAATTATTAAAGGTTCTTTACTGGCCTCCTGCAATGACCTCAGGCGTGTGTGTGTTTGCTTAGTATGTGGGATTTACTGAGAAGGAAAAGAGACAGAGTGACATACAAATTTGAATACTTCTTTTTGGTAATAACATTTTAAAAGAAGCCGCACCTTTTCTTTTCCTGAAGGCATTACTCTAAAGTATTCTTTTATTATTGTATAAAACAAATACGATTAATCATCTGTTGATGTCGGTATTACCAACCTTAACGATGCAATCGAGTAATCAAATGCTAGTTTTCTGATTGGACTGTCAGGCTTAAAGAAACAACTAACCAGAGGGAGTATGACTTTTTGTTTTGTTTTCTCTGCTCAGTTGGCCATGTCACCGTTTACTAAAGAATATGGCGTCACAACAACTAAAATCCAGTAAGGAGGTAGCTGATGTTGTTTATTGAACCTATAGATGGTAAATATTCCCAGAAAGCTTATGCTCAACCAAAGATTCAGTTTTTAGGATTCACCTGACAGAAACAAGAATAATCTAAACCTAAGCAGCTATTTACACCACTTTATTTTTTTCACTTCCCAGTCTACCTCAATGTCCAACACCCTCTTTCCCTGTATCTGTGTCCATCTTCTCTTTCACTCTGTCTTAAAGTTTCTTTCAGCCTTTCTGGGGTTTTTATTTTCCTTTTTATTCTTCCACAATCTCCCCTTCCTCCCCTCCTGGAGCTCTGAGCAGAGCGACTCCTGGCAGAGATTCAGCAGAGTGGCTGCAGGAATGGAGAAAAGAAGAGACAAGGGCTCAGGTTTTATCCTGTAGAGAAGCTGAATAGACTGGAAAAAGGGAGAGACGTGAGCAAAAGAAGCAAGAGAGGGAATGTAGAAGACAGAGATGCAGCGAAAGAGAAAGAGACTGTCAAAACCATCACTCCAGTTCTTGTGTTTTCCAAGAAGCTGACTTGTGTTTCAGTGTGTTGTAAAGCAAAGCTAAAAATCTGGTTCTGAAGGTCATGACAAACAGACAATATTTTGAGGGAGTTTTATGGCCAAGAGTACTAAAAATTAAAAGTACTTTTCTACTGCATATTTGTATGTACATTTGGAAGTTTCCATAGTGAGATATCCACATTTAATGTAGTACCAAGTGGTTTTACATTATGATGGATGGCACAAAATTGCAACATACACTCAGTGGCCCCTTCATTAAGTACACATTTAAAATCGAATGCAATCCAAGCTCAGGCATAAATTCCACCTTTAAAAAAGCATCAGATTTGACAAGTGTCCCTGTTGGACCAAAAATTCTAAACAATCCATTTTTTAAATCCAATACATTGACTAAGAGCTAAGATTTAAGACAGCGCTTTATTTAGTAACTAAACATATTCACAAATGACAAAATGTTAAACGACAGCAGTTTTTCAGCACCAAATCATAACCTCTAACCTTAATCCAGTGACTTCGACAGCTGCAAACTAGGTGCTTTATCAACCATCAAACATTTTACTTATAAGACCAAACATCTCCTTCTGCACAAGGTTTAAATGATCAGGACCAGAAAAATGTTTGAGAAGAATGGTCAAATCACAGACATATGTCAAAAGTGTTTGCTCTGTTGCTTTGGTCAATACAATTATGATGGAACGCATATACAAGGACGTGAGAAATATGTTTGTTGTGAGGAGTCAGTAAGGATGGGCTCGCTAACCACAAGCTACCCTTCTGTTCCCATATCCAAAGAGGATATAAAACATTTTTAAGGACAAAAGGTTTTATAACCAAACATTACAAGTCCTGAGTGTTTACTAATTGCCTTCTTGCATAACTTTTGAATATCAGTTGTGCATCACTGGCAGTTTACATCTGTGATACAAGACAACACATCAAATAGCAATATGCTGTGGTAGTGGGTACTCTTGTTTAAAAAAAAAAGTGGAAGGAGTACAAACACCTGCAAGACAAGTCTCCCAGATGGTGTGAATGAGGACAGTGATTACTTATTTAGTAGTTGGGCAGAGTGAGAGAGAGCAGAGTTAGAAAAAAAATGGTAAATGAAATAAGCAAGTCAAGAAAGAAAAACAGAGCCAAAGCAAGAAGTAGGAAATAGACAAAAATAAAACAGATAGAAAAAGAGAAAACACAACAAAAGAGATGAAAACAGACAGAAAAAGATATATGGCACAACGTGACTCCCTCATGTGTTCCTAGCGTTTCAGTTTCCATTCAAGCCGTTATTTTTTTTTTTGCTTTCACTCCAAAGCTTGATGTCTCCATTTCTCTCAGACTTTCTGTCCCTGCAATTCTCTCTCTTTCACCTCATTATCAAGCATCTTCCGTTTGCCACCACAGAAATCCATCGCAGCACAGACAGGGTGAGGACTTAAAAAGATGATAACCATTGGAAAAGTATTTCTGTGTCACTGCAGTCATTTAAAATCCATCTTCAATCTTCACTTTAACTTGAAGCTCCTCCCTTTAGTTTAGGCAGAAATACATAACATTAATAAGTAATATTGTTTAGATAATGCGTTAAAAACTGAGACAACACATAGGGTATAAATGGTCCAAACAAACTAGCAGAAATGACAATAGTAATTGGCATTTCATCCATCCTTCTTTTTTAGGTTAGGTTATTTAGGTTTTAGGTTAAAGAGACTTGAGATGAGAATGTGCAGTCTAAGAATGTGGTATAAACCATAGCAGGTCTGAGTATCCGGCCCTTTCAGCATACAAAAACACTATGTTGAGTACAAAAAATGGCTGCCATCATTTCATAAGGGAGAAAATTATAGCATGCAAAGCTAAACGGTCCCAGAACTGAATCTTGCTTAAATCAAGAATATCGATCCAAATAGTTTTAACTTTCAACAAATCTAAAAATATACGATCAATATAATGACAGTTCGGTACTGTTAACCATAAAGCAAAACTCTGATTTTAAGTCCAATAACTTTCCAGTCAATACCTGTCCACTCAAAATAACTAAATCACTTAAATAAATAAATAAATAAATAAATGCATAAATAGCCGTTTGTTTTGGAAAAACAAAATAAATGCCTCTTGGTGTTTTTCTAGACGCTACTAATGGATGTGCTGAATATGACCCATTCTTTCTAAAGCGGTCTTCCTGCCAAGTTTAAATTACTAATATAATATAAAATGCATCTACAATACCATCTAAATGATAACACATCAAAGTGACCAGTATGACTCGTAGTAAATTACAAAGCAATATAAGGCATTATCGTTGCGATTTCAGTAATCACATTTAAATTACTTTAGAGATTGTGGTCATTACATGAGTTACATTTATGAGGCACTTTATTGGTGTTTATATCTAAACTTTGCGGTTTTATGAGCTTCTCCTTCCAAGATTGGACATCTGTGTGAATACAAACAGTGCAGTCATTTATGTGGGAGTAATGAAAGCAACTCCCTTTCTCATAGAGTAGCTGGTAAAATATTGGTTTTACAAAGTATGAGTGAGTCACCAGTGCTACTGGTGATTTCTATTTGTTTAAGTAGAGATCTCATTGAAAGTCGCATATGCTTCCACTGTGGTCCTTGACCGTAAATGTACATTTCCTGTATGTGCTGTGCTTCATTTTAGCCCTTGGCAGGTATGCCAGGCGGCCTGTGTGTTCTGTCATACAATGTTTAACTTAGCTTCCAGAAGCCATTGAAGTTAAGCTACTTAGGAAAAGCAAGAATAGAATGACAGGAGAAGAGAGGGAGGAAAGGGGCAAAGGGAAGGCAAGGATGAAATGAGCTTTTAGCCAGAACAGGCAGACGGGAGAGAGAGGGGGGAGGTAGACATGAGAGAAATAGGGTTGGAGAGGGGGAGGAGAGGGGGAGGATGAATGGAGAGATTTGAAAGGATGCAGTGGAAAAGTTAGAAGCAAATGTGTGGAGGCAAAGGTGTTACCACCAGAGAGTCAAACAGTATGGAGAGAAGTTTAAAAAGCAGGGACTGAGATGGCGTTGAGGAGTGATTTGGGGAGGATCGAAGGAGATGTGTTGGAAAAGGGTAGAGGGCTGGAGGGTGACAGGAGGGTATTAGGGCTGGATGGAAAAAGTCCTGTGAGTCGCTCTCCTCTTCCGCACATGTTTGCTCGGGAGCCACATGACCAAATGAATTTCATGATTCACTGGATTGCTACACCTGGACAAGCAGGATAAACATGCTAATAATGTACAACCCCTAAAATGATGAGTCCACTCTGTGCTCAATGCCTGAATCATAGAGCGGAAGGAGGCGAGGAAGGAGGGATTGGGGAGGGACAGATGAGGATGGGGAAAAGATGGAGGAGGGAAAAGGGAGAAGGAGATGACGGATTTGGGAGAAGAGTATAGAAATGCGATGATGGACAGAGGAGGATTTTATGATATCATGGGTAAAGATAGAAGACAGATGAGATGATGATGGGGTGAAAAGGTTTGGGGGATAGCCCGAGAGAGCACATGAGAGACGGGAGCGGGAAAAGGATAAAAGGGAGAGTAGACATATGGTCCTACTGCTCGCTACTGCAAGCCAGGTGTCTACTCCCCCAGACACACACACACACCTGACACTATAGGGGATATTAATATCCTTTGGGCCATATGAATATCCTTTGGGCCATATCAGACAGATGGTATACTTCATGTTAATCCCTCTCTGACCTCCAAAACTGACCCTGCCGCAGATAGTAAACATGGTGGCAGCCAGCCAGGAATTCTCTAAAGAGTGTTGAATACAAAAAGCAAGCTGTGACCAGAAGTTGACACTAACATCACCAACCAAAGCCCCCGTCTTTATTTTTCTCAGGTGTATATCCCATGTCTGTATCAGAGGATAAAGTGCCAGGAGAAGAGGTGGGCCGCCTTAAGGCCAAGGACCCCGACCTCGGAGACAACGGACTGGTGAACTACCGCTTAATAGACGGAGATGGAATGAGCATGTTTGAACTGAGCACTGACTCTGAGACCAGAGAGGCTGTTATTAAACTGAAGAAGGTAAGGAATGAAAGAAAGACACTTTTTTTTTTTTAGCAGCAGCAGAAAAATGACAGCACTGGCATTTCACCTTTTAAGTTAATATGACCAACTTGTTAGCAAACAGTTGTTTATTTACACATCCAGCAGCTATAGAACAACATTATCATTCATTTGGAGTCGTGTTTATGTCCGCCTGATGAAAAGTCAAATATTAGCTTTTTTTTAGCTCTGTTTTTGGTCTGTACAAATTCCTAAGGGAAATATTTTGCTCTTTACCCAAATGAATGCTTCACCATGTTCACTTACCTTCGTCTTTTGTCTGCCATTTGGTGCTGAGCATGTAGTGTACAGTGGGTTATGAGAGCTTTTCACTGAAAACAACACAGAGAATGAACCTAAAGAGTAAAGTTGTGGCGGAACAGCTACACAATGAACTGAAACTCACTATGAAGCTCTATAAAGTAGAAGGGAGCTGTTGATCCAGCTGATGATTCTCTGTAGGTTTATCAGTACGAGTGACCTCTTTCACAGTGTGTTCAGTTACCATTCAATACACTGTTACTGTATAAATATTGACTATAGAAGAAATGGATGGATTGGGAAACAAGGGAGTTTGGGAGGACAGGAGAGAAAATGAGTCATTAGTAGGTGGGGATCCAGTTTTACCACATAAAAATCTAAATGCTACAAAGCTCACAGGAAAGGCAAGATTTAACGATGGGAACTAAGCCTCTACAACGACCATGTGATTAGTTATTGATGACCCAAGGGCAAATTTCACAATTTTTGTAGCAGTTTCTGGTAAGAAACAATGGTCAAAAATACTATTAGTTGATAGTGGCTGCTTCAACAGCTAGCTCTTATGAAAATGAGTGCGTCATCAACCATTTTTTCAATTTACCAGCACAGAAATGTACTTGAGATTGCACTTTTCCTCCAGACAAAGCAGTTTAGTGTGTTCCTCAGCCAGCCCACATGAGAGTCCGTGTCCATGTGTGTGTGTTAAAAAAGAAAGAATAGGAGAGTTGACAAAAGAAAGAAAAAATATGGAGCAGTAAAGTCTGTGTATGGAAACAAAGGGGAGACTTTGTCGGGTTCAAGTCCCCTGACGTCCCTCACAGTAGTGTCTGATAGGAACACTGACTTCCAAGCTCATGTGTGTACGTGCAAGTGAAAGTGCATTAACTGTCATGCTTCCCTAGGCCAGAGAGCTCATCTTCTGCACTGTGACTGTAACCCACACGTGCACACAGACACTATGAGTATAGCTCGCAGTGATCCAGGTCAGAACACACAATTACTACTCTCACTCTTTCTCCCTCTCTATGTCTCTCTAATGCACACTCAGTCTTATTCTCTCAAATACATATATTCAGCCTCTCCATCTCAAATACACACAGAGCTGTCAAATACAGTTTTTCTCCCTCTCTCACACACAGTTTTACTGTATATGTAGCTGCAGGTCAGGATAATGAGCTGAATTCACCAGTGAGCTGTGGTAGCCAGCTTTTCCGTGCTGGGGCGTCCGACCTCTGAGTCTCTCAGTTAAAGAATAATAGCATTGAAAGTTAGGATGAAATGTACACCAAAACCTATATCACTATTTTTTCTTCTCTTTTGGATATTTATATTAGAAATTAAAAGAAGACTTTTCAACCCACAATCACACAAAGATTCTCGATTCTCGGAGATTTTTTCCTCTTCCCAATCCATACCCTTATTTGGTAAAAGGTTTGGCATTCATATATGTAATTAAAGTATGTACATAAAAGTATGATGGCATTCGTGGCAAGCTGCGTTTCCTGTCCAGACAGCAATGACATTGCTCAAAAGAGCAGCCAGCCTTAACTCATTGCTCGTTTTTACTGATGCTGTGGGAAAATCTCTGTCTGAATCAATCGATACAAGTCTGTTTCATGCTTTTTCTCACAACTGTCTGCATGAGCGATTCCTTTGGAGCTCAGCGCTATAGCATGGCATTAAGACTGCCAGGGTTAGGGACTCTCTTCCCACTGGTGTCACCTGGACAGAGCAGGGAAATGAGCGAATGATAATAATGACTCATGTTCCCTCTCCTCTCTCAACAGCCATAATGTGTGTGATCTGGAGGAGGGCAGTTAACCCACAGATCAGGCATTAGCCAGCAATAGAAAACGATGTGGTTGTCCTGGGCAGTGCTCAGGTGGGAATATGTAAATTTGACCAGATATGAAGAACTGAAATACAGTCCCTACTAGATAAAACAGTCAAAAGTGTCATCCCTCAAAATAGTTCAGCTCCACTTTCTGGAAAGCAGTGACAGTAAGATAACAGTTGAACGATAAAATATCCATCAATCTAATCAAATACATGGATCTTTTATTATTCACTTTATTATTCACTTTAATTAGTTTGAAGTCATGTCAATAAAAACATTTATATAGTTATCACCATCTGAACCATTTCAAAACATGTAATCATGAGTTAAATTCTTATGATTTGCCAATATGCTACAACAGCACAACTAATGAACATACTCAACCAACTATTCAGTACTAGTTATATTAATTTGACATTTATTGTAAAGGCAACCTGGTCACTTACAATTTTAACGTGAAATTAATTATTATGTTTCATTACAGTGTGAGGTCAGGAGGAAATTATAGTTTTATGATGATTTGAAGACAAAGAATGTGTGCCTCCGTGTAAGACCACTGACTGATGCCAGTAGCTATTACACAATAAACCATCTTAATGGATCCCTGTGTTTCTTGGGATAATAATTTAATAGCCTGATGCTGATTGAAGTGTGCGTGTGTGGAGACAATGAGAGACACCATACAAACCCACTTGAGCTCCTCTCAATCTGATTATGGCATCTTGACTCAGATGTATGTGCAAGTGTGTGTGTGTGTGTGTGTGTGTGTGTGTGATTATTGTGCCGTGATGCCTCTCGGGGGAAATCAACACCTTTTCCACCCTGTGGGCGGTGCCACAAAAAAATTAAAAGGCCAAACAATCACACAGCGCGCACACACACGATAACACATGTACAGACTCACACCTAAACACACTTTCAAATCATCATCGGGAGTAGCCTTCACTAATCTCTATTCTCTCACTCTCCTACTCGTAAACACACACACACACACACAGGGATGAGCTTTAATCAGCTATTCTCTTTCAACTGTGTCCTGACGAATGCAGTCTACAGAATATTAAGGAGCTGTGTGTATGTGTGTATGTGTGTATGTGTGTATGTGTGTGAGAAAGAGAGGGAGGAGGGAGGTATTATTGTGAATATTATTATCTCACACTGATTACACAAAGAGGGAGAGAATGAAGAGAAAGACGATCTATAGACTGGGAGATGGAGGGAGAGAAAGAGGCCAAATGAGACACAGACAGAGGGAGGGTGACAAAAAAGGGGGAAATGAAACAACTGGGTCAATTATATCCTATTAGTATCGTACCTGTCATCAACCAGTTAAACACCTACACCGACACCACAGAGTCAGAATGAGTGTGGGACAATCCCTTGAGAGGAAACGTCCCTCCAGCATTGAGTCAATTGGCAGCTGCACCACATGAAAACAGTTGCTGGATTAAAGAGCTATTGCAAGCTGTTTTCAGAGGCGTTTCGGGCAGATGATGGAGACTTCACGTTCTATCACTGACAACAAAAGGAAACAATACTACTACGATTATTCTTGCCATCCCCTTGGTCTTAACCTCTTGTCTGCTATAATCTTGATTTGGTTCCTTTTATCAATAATAATAACAATGATAATATAGTAAAAGACATTCTCATCATGCAAAATCTTGTCAATTGGCAGCTTCAATCCATAATATTTGGTATGGGTATTCTTGGTTACCATCCTAGTCATTGGTAACCCCTGGAAAAAATTTTGAGTCAAACTAATAAATCTATAGCAACTTCACAGATGCTCCCACTGGGATTTCATTAAGTGATGCAAGCGTGAAGATGAAAAGATCAAGCTCGCTCTTGGGACTTTGCCAGTTCAACATCCCCACATGTGATTAGGGCTACGACATAGCTGAGTATGAGTGCAAGTCACAGCCAAGTGCTGTTGGCAATGCACAAGTCCTCAGAATCATAGCAGAGAGCATCCCTCGAGTATTATAGCTTTTATACAATGACTGCCAACATACTGGTTGACATAAACGTTTTCCCCGTAGTAGGATTTTACTCCATGCATAAGAATACAAGATTTGTTAGATGCTCAGCACCAAGCAGACTCTCTGGCTGAGGGTCATCGCTTTGTAACTGCTGCGCCATTTTTTTATGACTAAATGAAAATGTGATGTGAGGACAATGTGTGATTTTTTTTTGTTGTTTGGACATTGAATGGCATACCTCAAAGCGCACAATCAAGTGAATTCAATAGCAAGGCCATTACAAGTCAGTGGGTTTTCTCCCAATATAGAGTAAGTGAATTGAAGCTCAGCTCAATAGGATTTGATTGAATCTCATGGTTTTACACTGGCCTACCTGTGATATTGAAACCCCATGGCAGGGATTTTAAATCATGATGTATTCCTAATTTACTTGTCTCAATTGTAAAGGTCTAATAAATAAAACCTATATAGGAGAAAACTGTAACTGTCAGCAGACAGTAGTTCCCGTGGCCTGGAACTTCAAATCTCCCACCTTGTGACCCAAAACACTTTCTATTCCCTTTTATTGTTTGGTGTCCCCAACCCCCAAACCTAATCCTGGCTCATTAAAAACAGACTACTATTGTTTTCATCTGATGATGAAAACAGCCCAACAGAAACTACCACATGATTCATTGTGGTCCCAAAATACACATATAATATCATGTAATATCATGCAACACAAACTGTCTTGAGGTAAAAGTCAGCATTTGGGTTATGCATGGATTTGTTGGTATGTAATAGTAGAGGTAATAGCTGGCCTGCTACTGTCAATACTAGTGAAAATATGTGTGCTTTCATTCATGTAGCAACAGCTCCCCCTACCACAAGACAAGGATACAGCACTGGTCACCCACTGCATTTCACGAAGCCAGTGTCTGCAGTGGACACACAGTGTATTTTCTTTGCCATTCACATATCATTACACTAAAACAAAAACACCTGAGAAAACCTGATTGAGTGACCTGTCTGCTCTCTCTGTATTCTCTCAGCCAGTGGACTTTGAAACAAAAAGATCATACACCTTGAAGGTGGAGGGATCCAACCCTCACGTGGACCCTCAATATCTGGCTTGGGGGCCTTATAAGGACGAAGCCACAATAAAGGTAAATAAAATATATATTTATAAAACTACGTGTGTCTATGTGAGTGTGCGCTTAGTTAGCCTGTGTGTGTTTATGTGTATGTGAACAGAATTGTTTAGGTGCTATGAGTTTTATTGTGTCTATGAGTATGTGTGTTTCTGATGGCAAGAGCTTGTATTTGTTGTGTTTCTATGTGTGTGACTAGATCAATATCACAGAGGCCTTTTAACAATGATGTGCGTTTGTGTGTCTGTAGATATCAGTAGAGGATGCAGATGAGCCTCCTGTGTTTGTAGCTCCCAGTTACACTTTTGAGGTAGAAGAGAATGCGCCTGAAGGCACCCTGGTGGGACGAGTCCATGCCAAGGACACTGATGTTGCCAACAATCCTGTCAGGTAACAAAGACACATACACACTTACCAAGTCAGGCTTGTAGCAGTGGAAGAATTAAAATTTTCACACCAGTGTAAATTCTCATGGGACACTGCCAAAAAAAAAACTTTTTAATAGTGTTACACTGAACAAACAATAACACTCAGAGAAGTTTGGCTTTACAATCATATTTTTATACAGAAAACAGATTACATATAGAGACGTTTTCAACAGAATAGGGAAGCAAAATAGGATTACAAAAGCATAGCCAGCCGCATTTTATAAAAATGAACTGGAAAAAAACAATAGCTGGATACTTTAGTGTAGTTTAACTCTCGATTCTAGACTTTTGGTATAAAACATAAATGCATGGCTCACATATTTGTATTTCACATATATAGTGACTACATTTCCTATGCAAACACCTGTAGGATAAACTACTGGCAAGCTAGCAAAGTTAAATTTCTTTTTGTAGCCAAATTATCTCTACAGTTATTGAACTGAAAGCTCAACGTGTCCCTCTTTGAGAGTGCGAGGATTGCTCTATCTTGCTCCATTTGTTTTTATGACTATCACACAGAAAACGAGGGTGTCTAAGCCTATAACTGTGTTGTAATGCAAGTTTTAGTATGATTTATAACAAATGAATTCTCTATAAATCTCTCAATGTGTAATAGCACTATTATGTATTTGTGTGCTCCGTGTAGGTACATGATCCCTCGCTACACAGACGTAGAGCAGTTCTTCAGCGTAAACTCAGAAGATGGCATGATTACCACAACAAGACCACTGGACAGAGAAACACAGGCCTGGCATAATATATCGGTGTCAGCCACAGAGATAGGTATGCATAAAGAGAACTGGGACTGAATCTGATGTGTGTGGGTTTCTACATTAGTCTCTTCGTCTTTCAAACATAGGCTACAAACAAGCACACGCACTTATCGCCATCATGATATGAGCTAAAAAAGTATTTCTGTTACTGTTTTGTCTCCACACCAATTACGTTTGAATGTGAAGTGACACAATGGCTATGAGACTGTCAGAGATAATTTAATGATATTTTCAGCCACTTCAGAAGAACAGTTAGTCAAAGAGCTACAGTATTTGATCTTGGCTGTTGTGTGATTTGTGCTACTTAAATGATTAACAGCATATACTGAAATAGGATGGAGAGACAAAGTCAAAGACGAACAAACACATGGAAAAATCCCAGACAGCCACCAGGCTGTACATTTACTGGCATCCAGAGCCCAAGCTGTCATTCTGCAGTGCTGGATACTCTCCATGACATCTTATGTACAACATTTATGTGGATCTAAGCTGCTGCCTTTATTTTCCCCCCTCTGGGTGGGACTAAAGTTAGCATTTTTGCTGTGAATGTCAATGAAGAAATGCCTAAACCTTCGTAAACTAATTATGTATTCAGCTTCAGTCAGGAGGGATTGGTTTTATGCAGATGTGGTGGTATTATTTTTGTTGAGTTTAACCATGCTGTTACCCCAGTTAGCGTTCAGTGTTTGGTGTCAAAGGCCAGTGCATGTAACTGTTGCATTCATGTGCAGTTTGTCCACATGGCATCTTGGGGGGGGGTGGTGGTGGGGGGTGGTGGTGGGGGGGTTATGTAACATTTTGGCCAGAAACAAACATGGATCTGCTGTGTAATGTTGGCTACAGCTAGATTTGCAAGTTATTAGATATATGGCTATTTATAATGGCCAAATCACAGTGAAAACCATGATTAAAATTATTTTCACTGTTAGTTTTGTTACAAGAAAAACACAAAGTAAACAAATCTGACAATATGAAAAAAAGAACTGTACAAACAACTGCGCCCCACTAAGATTTTGGCTGTTAATAGATTTCAACTGTTCGCTTTAATTAACTGAGTATGTGAAATCGTTACAGTACAGATGGTTGGTAGGTAGATGCTCAGTGACACAAAAACTGTTTTCTAAGTGAAGGAGAAGTGAAAAACTAAAGTTAAAACAGTGAGGACCCACTAAAACGTTTATCCATCCATCTCCACCACAAACACTCTTGCTAACTACCCAGAGAAAAGGGGAGAAAAGAGGGGATTGCCAGTTGACCCACAAACCCTCCAGCCAGTTAGCCACAGAGGCCCCACCCTGGTATTCTGTGGTTGGGGCTCAAACTAGCAGAGCGCCGCGTGGTTTCCCTGTGGCGTGCTAGACGCCAGACGGCCAGATGGAAACAGGCTCGCCGCCCACAAAGCTAGGACCATTGCAGGCTACGCTTACCGCTAACAGACCTTGGGAAGCTAAATAAATGCCTAGTAATGACAGGGTAGTGGAAAAATCATACCGACTAGAATTGCAAATATGCAAGGCAGTTCAGCAGAAATGGGTGGTTGTTTTTTCTTTTTTTAAAAGATAAATGGATATGGACACTGTTCTCTCTCAGTCTGTCTTAGTTGATATTCTGGATGAATCAGGGGTCTATTTTGGCCATTTAGACATCATTCCGTCTGCCACACAGCAATTCTTCTTCATTTTAATCTCCAGCAGGCATAACTTGACATTTGCCACTTTTGCATATCAAAACGGTTTTGGTAAAAAGCGTGGGAGCAGGCTAACTGAGTGGCATACTGTTTAACTGGATATTTTGATGTCTCACAAACTCGTGTCAGTAATTTTTGCAAATCAAAATAACAAATAGCTCAGCATAGCAGCTGACTGATTGACAGGCAATCTTGCTGGAAAATATTCATAGTTAGCTTTGTCTTCAACCAAAGCAAAACACGGATTAGAATGCAGACAGACAAACAATCAAACACAAATGACATTCTGTCTTTTATGACTTTGACAGTGCTTTGAATTTTTGTACGCAGCAGAATGCTGATGATTTTGCCCTATACTATGTCTATGTGTAGGAGGCCACCACCAAGACACCAAAGTGCGTGTTAACATCAAAGTGAAAGATGTAAATGACAACTCCCCAGAGTTCGCTACCAACAACGAAGTCCTGATGTGTGAAACTGTCGCACCAGGGAAGGTACGACTGTGTGTGTCTGAGTGTGTGTTGGAGTCTGTGTATGTGCGTGCATGCCTCAGTATGGAACTGAATGCATGTGTTTTGAGGGATTATGGTAATCAAATATAAAATTCGCCAAATTCACTTGAGCTTGATGTGTTTATTTCTGATTTGTGTTTCTGTGTTTTAGGTTATTGAAACAGTAAGTGCAGTGGACAAAGATGAGATGGCTCACAGACAACACTTCACATTCAGCCTCGCTCCGGAAGTCGCCCACAACCACAACTTCTCCCTCAAAGACAACAGAGGTAGATGACCTTTACAAAGTTATTTTCCTTATTTCTCCCCTCCTCCTTCGTTTCTTTTCATTCATTCCTTTCTTTCTGTTTCTAACCCTTTCTAGCAGCCATCTTACGGCTTCTTCATCTGTGGTCTTTTTCTCTTTCTTTCTCTCTCTCTCCCCCCTTTCACTCACATTAGATCAAAGCATAACCAGATGGAGGCTTACACTACCTTGTAGAAAGCAGCAGGTGCTCTGAATCACACTCTCTCTCACACACAAATGCACACATGTCCTGCGGGCTGTATTAATTGCAGTGGGGTCTCTGTCCGTCTGTACATATATCTTGGGGAGCCAACTGATTGAATTAAGTTTTGGGAGTGCTGTGAGAGAGACTAAAAGAACGAAAATGAGCGAGAGAGCAAGAGAAAAAGGGAGAGAGGCGAGAGGAGAACAATACAGAAAGAAGTGGCTGCAGCAGACTGAAGAGGAGAAGTGGAAATATGAATTGTGTTGAGCGGATTTTCATAAAATCAGCAGGGACCAAGGTTTTGGATTTGAGAGACCGACAACAAAATCAGGTAGTTTATCTTTTACAATTTAGACTGACCGATGGAAGGGAAGTCACTCATTCCACTTGTCCAGATATTTTCAGATGCCTCAGATCCACACACACACACACACACACACACACACACACACACACACACACACACACACACAGCTGCCAGGGAGTATTGGTGTTGGCAGGAGGCTGAAAGCAACAGATGACAGTGACATCAGCAACAGAGAGGGCTGGGGGTTACCTTCACTCTGTTTTATGGTGAAAAGTTTTAGTGAGCTCTTCTGTTTGTGTTTGTTTTTACTTACAAGAGACTGTGTTGCACCATTCTTTCTTTTCCTTTTACCCATGCAATATTATTTTGCATTTATTAAGCACTTTACATTGTAATCTTTAATTGTGCTCTATAAGTAAAGCTGCTATTTAGTTTACTGTGCAGTAAACCTTACAGAGAGTGAGGCTAAGAGTGTGTCATGGATTGGGGTCATTTGAGGGAGGTACAAATTGGAGCTGAAGGTTAAGAAATGCTTGCAGCGTGTGGGGGGCCCTCACAAGTATAGTAATACTGGTGTGTTTGTAATACTAAAAAGTTAGTCCAAGACATCATCAGAAACAATTCTGAACTACTTTGTTACATTTCCAACGACCGAGTTCAGTGCAGTACAATAGTTTTTCTCTGTTTACTTATATTGCTCTGTAATGTATTTTTAATATAAATGTAAAATACTGTTTGTTTGGTGATGACACTTCTGAAATGCATTTCGTGTACCTTGTCTCTTCCTTTGCCGGCAATATGTGTTTTTTTTTGTTTTGTTTGAATTGTTTGGATAGGGTGGAAAAGAGGTAGACAGAAGCAGAAGCAGAGCTAACTAGGCCTCGTCATAACAGCAGTGGCATTTGATTACATTTCCTCCTAAACTGATGATTGGACCCACTATTTAACAGAAATTTAATATCAGCAAAGTTACACTTCGCTGGCTCTTGTGTGTGAGCAATGTGTGCGGCTCTGTATGTGGGTGGATGACATCGGGTATGTGTGTACAATGACAAAGCAGGCAAGTGTGTATATGAGTTACTGAGAGACCAAACAAAGAAATACATCACTATATGTGGTTTTGCACGTATACTGAATGCCTGTATGTGTGTATGATGAAGTCCAAGCTATGATAACAGTCTAAACACAGAGTTTTATTAGAAAAGTCACGAGCAATATATGTACTTGCTGTATGTTATACTCTCCTGTTCTCTCTCTATTATTTATATTTCTCTCTCTCTCTCGCTCTCTCTCTCTGCAGACAGCACAGCAAGTATCTATGTGCTCCGTAAAGGATTCAGCCGTCTGACCCAGGACGTCTATTACCTTCCCATCGAGATAAATGACAACGGGTTCCCTGCTATGAGCAGCACCAACACCCTGACCATCAGAGTCTGTTCCTGTGACAGCAGAGACACCATCCTGTCCTGTAACGTGGAGCCCTACGTCCTACCTGCTGGTCTCAGTACCGGGGCATTAATAGCTATATTGGCCTGCATTGTGATTCTGCTGGGTAAGGAGCTAAAAGCTTTGCTTGTTTTGATCCATTTAGTTTGGGAACATGATAAAGGATTACTGATTTACATTATTTTTTTGTTAGGACTTGGAATTTAAGATTATCTAGCAGTGTGTTCACAGAAACCAAGTCTGTCAATCTGCTGTCCTAATAAAAATCAAACACTGATATTTAGAGGTGAAATGTGAGGAATGGAGCTGGGCTATCCACCTCCATTAATGTCCTCATTGGAACTGTACTGAACTGTTAAGATTAGTGGTCCTGGGGCACTTGTGTATCCTCAACTTGTGTTTTCTTTCTCATCCCCCAAAACACATTTCAGTACTTGCACATTGTTTCCTTACAGTTGGAGTTTATGCTGCATTTTATCCATACACAATACAACAGAGAACTTTCAGGAAGATTAACATGTTGATAACCACCTGAAATTAAAATGGCATGTGTATAGCACAATACAATAATGATATTAATTAAACTGTCCGAGGTCTAATTACACTATCTTCCACAGTGCATACTAATTATCTAATGCTCGACTTTCTTCACAGAGACTGTGTGGGGATTGTTATGCAATCTCTAAATACAGAACAAGTTTTGAATTGTGCGTGTTTGTGTGTTTCTCCTTGGCAGCAATAGTGGTGTTGTTTGTTGCACTGAGGCGTCAGAAGAAGGAGCCACTGATCGTGTTTGAAGAGGAGGACATCAGGGAGAATATTATCACTTATGATGACGAGGGAGGTGGAGAGGAGGACACGGAGGCTTTCGACATCGCTACACTGCAGGTATGAAATTATTCTGTTTCTCAAGGAGACAATAGGTACAGAAAATGTAGAAATGTACTCAACTTCACTACAGGCATGTGTTAGCTTCTGCTTACTGTAAAATGCTTATATACAATCAATGTAAAAACAAAACTATTTAAATTCTGTTCATAGCTGTATTTTTCTCGATATCTAAACATGATGCAACCTTAAATGTTACTTTCTAATTGTTCAGAACCCGGATGGTGCCAACGGTTTCCTGCCAAGAAAGGACATCAAACCGGAGCTTCAATATCCCATCCGGCCCGGTGCTGGCCATACTGCAGCCAACAGCGTTGATGTCGATGACTTCATTAAGACTCGAATTGCAGAGGCTGACAGTGACCCGACTGCACCTCCATACGACTCCATTCAGATCTACGGATACGAAGGCAGAGGATCATTGGCTGGGTCATTGAGTTCCCTCGAGTCTGTCACAACAGAGTCTGACTTGGATTATGACTATCTGCAGAGTTGGGGGCCGAGGTTTAAGAAGCTGGCAGATTTGTACGGGACCAAAGACTGCTCCATTAATGATGGGGATGATGGTGAAGACTCTTAACAGTGGTCTTACTGAGTGGACGCCCCCGACTTCTGATTTATTGATTCCATGAGGATTTGTTAACTGAGGTTTAACACTTCCCAGTACCCGATTGTTACCAACTACAACCTGATCAGTTCATGCCAATTTGTCAACGGATGTTAACAGCTCTCCCTCCCATGGCGCCTCCTTGGTCCTCCAAGATGATTTGTTAATGAACACATAATGAACGCTTGGACTCAAACAGCTCCCAGCTTTTTTCCAATTCTCTCCTTTCCCACATATGTCTTTTTCCCTCTCTCTTTCTACAGACTTGAGCATCGGAGGGCTGGAAGATTTGTTATGTCACCAGTTTGTCGGTTTGAGAGTAAACTGTTGGGGAAAAAATGTTGCTGTATGATCAAAATGACTTGCTTATAGCCAACTGTTTAGTTTATTAGAGGTTATCTATACTTTTGTGGACTGGATTCACGTACTTCCTCAAAAGGTTCCTGAGAGATTTTATTCCCATAACAGGTTCCACAGTCGGCTTTATTTTCCTTAGCTCCACTCTTTGTGGTGTATATAAAAGGACACGCAGAAAGAGAGTAAGAGAGAGATACAAACAAATTGAAAGAAAAAGTTACTATGGGATCCAGCAACCGCCTGATGTTATGAAAGAGAAATAAAAGGTAATGAAGATTCAAAGTTGTATTTGTTTGTGCAGAATTCAGCAGGTACTGTGGTTTAGATAGCGTTACAGACTCTGGGTTGTTGATACTTTGAAGACGCTCAAGGCATCTTCACAGTATGGTGGCCTTATAATAAATATTCAACAACTCCAGGGGTAAACACAACAAGAGTAATGATGGAGACCGCTACCTTCAGCAGCTACACGCAGACAGATGAACACACAAGGACTGAGTATCTGTGAAAATACTACACAAATACTGTTTTTATTTTACTCCCAAAAAGAAAGAGACAGAACCTGGATTCAATTTAAAGACTGTGGATGATTTTTTGTTTTCATTCTTCACGGCAGAGAAGACGTGAAAAGAAAAGCTGCCCTTCTCCACGCCCCTGTGTCACCATTCCTCCCATCAACAATCACTCCCCATACCGAGTCCACCAATGAATGATCGCTTCATCATTCAGAGTCCTCCAATGATGATCAATCACAATGAGTAAAAACCTGTGAGCTCTAAAAATCGCCTTAAACTTAATGGACACTCTTGCAACGCAGTGCATTCTCTTTTTTTCTCCTTTTGTTTCTTTTTGTAACTTGAAAAGTATACTCAGAAAGCAAACTCTTCTCCATGTTAGGTATGTACAGAGCAATGTGCAGACATGTGATATAACACTTTGAGGATCCAACTTGCGCCTCGTGCACTCTTAAAAAGGGGATGTGCCGTTTCTGCCAGTGCAGTAAATGTAGACCGGGAAAATGTGCATTGTGTTTTTTCCCCAACACCACCTATGTTGGCAGCAACATCTGTTGTATCAACATGTGTTGCTATTTAAACATAAGATGTGCACATTGGAAAATAACACAAAGGTGTGTTTACTGAGCCACATATACGGAGAGGCTGAAACCAGAACATCCTTTTTAAGTGTGTAGATTTGTGTTCAATCTCTTTTTAATGTTATTATATTATTATGATTATTATTGCTGTTTTTTTATTATAATTATTATTATTGTTATTATCATTATTATGACAATAATTGTTTTCTCTTTGGCTGCAGCCACACAGGAACAAATTCATGTTTAACTCTTTGCAGCTCGGATTTGATGTTCTTTTGGTTGTCTAAACATGGAGAGACTACATACTATTCGATTTTCATTTTTGGACAGCTATAAGAAATGCACTGCCAAAAGTTAAATGTCAGCTTTGGTTCATGCCTGTGTGAAAACACCCTCTCTAATTTCCTTTGTTTTTGTTTCATTTTCTGTTTTCATTATTTGGCGTTTCTTCGTTCTTTCTCCCTGTTCAAGAGGAAAACTAGCAATCTGTGTTTGTTGCAGTGAGAGAACGCCTCGTTTTTATTCTCTGTCAAGTTTTATGGTACCAATTTGTACAATTTTAAAAGTTCTTATTTTAGTATACATGCAGAATATTCCAGTATTACAACAAAACATGTTAAGAAGATAAGATTAAAAAAAATGTTACAGCATCACACTTATATTTTCTGAACATTGTAATGTTGCTTTACTATGTGCTTCAATCTCCGAAGCGAAAAAAAAAAACTTTGAAATAAATGCTCTTTTTATAAAATTGTACTGGACTGTGTGTGGAAGTAAACTTTGTGTTAGCTTCACATACTTGACTGCTTATACTGAAAGGATGCCCAGTAGCAGTGGTGGTGGTCTTCCTGGGACCCATGCATGGCAGATATTACAGTCCACAGAAAAAAAAAACAGCCCCTGAATGCCAGCGCAATAAAATGTAAATAGGCAAATGCAGCCTGTCCCCGTAACCATTTCAACTGACTTTACTTCAGTGATTTTACATACGGGAACGGTTGTTTGGGGTAAATGAAAGGAAATCAAAGAAAACCGTTCAGACCGCCTCCAGCTTTGCATGTAAAAACATCAACTTTTGCTTAAAGAAAGTTTTTCCTTGCCCGTGTCATCAACTGCTTGCCCATGGTGGGATTTGTCTCTGTAAATAATATTACAAAGAGTACAGTCTAGACATGCTCTATATGAAGAGTACCATCAGATAACGTATGTTATGAATTGGCACTATATAAATAAAATTGAGGGGTAAAAATGACAAAACTAATGCATGTAAGGGCACATTCCTGAAAGGAAATCTGCACTTTTTTGGCGTCTGACAACATTTACACTGGACTTCCTGGATTGGATTTCATTTCTCACTGGTACCTGAAACAACAGGCTTCCACCAACATAGCCATTTGTGTTGATATAAAGGCAGTCTGCAGTCATGTTAGCAACTCTGTGAGGCTTTACTTAGGCACGGTATAGATTTGAGCTAACAATGACAACGCTAACATGCTGATGCTTAGCACGTATAATATTTACCATGTTCAACATCTCAGCTTAGCAGCCAATTAGCACTAAACACAATGTGGCACTGAGGTTGAATTGAGGGACACTGGTTTACATGCATCTTGGAGAAATTAAAAGTTTGACCTGTGTGGCTAAAAATTAATTTTTAGAGACAATAGATTATTTACAACTATTTTCTAGCTTAGCATTCAGAAGGACACACACACCTTTCTAATTTTTTTTCCTATGTGTGTTTTCTGTAATGACTAATACTGCAGATAAATAATTATTAATAATAATTAATGATTATTAATCAGCTCCAGAAACACACCTTTGGAAAGACATTACAGTTTTTATTCACCTCCATCATAAAGAAATGTCATGTGCAAATAAACAAAGTATGTTTGTCACTCTCACACACACAGGTTTCATTCCCTCACTCCTAGGGGAGCAACACTGAGAAAGGTCAGGCTGCACTTTGGATGAACAACAAAAGAGGTGATATGAAAAGAGGGAGATGGTGAATGACACAAAGGAAGAGGTGAAAGGAAAGACGGGAAATAGATCAGCAGGAGGACGTGAGCAGGGAGTGAGAGGGGGGAAAGGAATGAGAGGACTGGTGCAGCAAAATTACGCCTTAGGCCATGCTGCACTTATATTACGGACATTTTATTATTCCAATGTGGGGAGGACATGAGAATGCAACACTAATATTTCTACTTAGCTCACCTCGCATGTATCTTTATGATCTTTCTTGAATTATATTGTTTTGTTGAATTAAAGGATTCCACAATGAATTCCACAGGGCAGTAACTAATCATTTTCATAAATTAATGTGCTGATTATTTTCTCCTTTAATACTCGTTAAGTCTATAAAATGTGTATAAAATGTCCAATAGTAATAGTATAACAACAGTAAATAAGAATAGTAAATCCTCGACCCAATTCCCCAAAGCCTAAGTTTACTTACACACACATATAATACTTCAAATAGTTTAAATATTACATTGGAGAACCTAGAACCAGAGAATTTGTGGAATTCTTGCTAAAACATCAACTAATTGGTTAATTGACTAATTGTTTAAGCTCTACAATGAATACTGGGTATGGTAGGAGTGGTTTAAAACAGGTAACAGGTAAATGTCATTCCCTAGTCTATAATATTTTTAATAATTGTTGCTTCTGGGTTGAACAACTACATTGAAATGATCCTTAAGTAACTGAGGCAGAACAGAGAAGGAGGAGGAAGGAGAGTTTAAAGCTGTATCAAGATTGTGATGCCAAATGAAGGTTTGTTGTATCAGTCCAAATCACAAATTGGGGCTGTGACACAGAGGAATGTCCAATACCTGCTAACTGACATCCCATGAAACTGCCATACTTAACCAAATAAAACGTTCATGTGTTGCATTTTTCTAAACAGAAGCACAGTAAAATGTTTAAGACTCAATAGCATATTTAATGTCTTAATCAGTCAAACTGCTTTTCTCTGCTGCAGTGTGTGATTTACCCTAAGATGGGTGTCTTTCTGCATAAAAAGCGTGCCTCCTGCTATCCGTGGTCCCACTGGGGAAGAGGGAGGTGGCGAGTGGGGCGCTGAACTTCTGCACCTGACTGAACCTTTATGGCTACGTCCCACTGGGAGAGAGAGAGAAGAGACAGAGAGAAATCGAAAGAGAATCACTCAAAAAAAGGAGGACAAATAAACTATTATGTGTGCCAGCTAGAGGTGAGAGAGGACTGAGGAGACAGAGAGAAGAGCACGTGTAAAGGATTGAGTTTTAGAAGGGGGGAGGATTGCAAAGCAGAGGATAGAGAGAGGAGGAAGCGGGGGAGAGGTGAACTCTTGCACCTGTTTATGCAAACTTAGCATCTCCACCTGAGAGGAAGACAGATGCAAAGGCAAAGACAATCATTGCTTGAAAGAAAAAAATGTTTTCATAGCTAATGGGCCAAATGTGATCTTATTAAAGCATATCATCAGATATTTGTTCATTTTAAACAGCAATCAGAAATACGGATGGGCATTTCAACTCAAAAAAAATACTACTTGATAGTCACTGGGAACTATTTGACTACTTATGTTTTTAATAAACTTGTGAGAATTAATACAAAATTATGAATTTTAATATTCAGAGAATATTAATCCATAAATCTCTCATTTCGGGGCACCGCCGGAGATCCAATTCGCCCAGAGTCCCCGGACCTCTGAGTATGGCTTTAATAATTATACAATCATTCACTAGTGATCAGTTAGTTAATAATCGCTCAATTATCTTAAATCAATCAGCCAGTCTCATATCAAAGGGGTAAATTCTCGTGGTAGGGACTTGGAGACAGACAATACACACGCACAATTCCTGTGATTACAGTGAAGTTTATTAACTAACTAAGGTGAATATAAATGCGGTTACATATACATCAAAAAGATAAACAATGGCTAAACAATGACAATGTGGGGTTCGATTGTGGGGAGAATTTGACTCATACTTTCTGCTAGGGAATTTTCCGGGGGTTCTCCGTGTCTTGAATGAAGAAAAAAACCCTCAAGTGTTGACCTCGGTCTGGCAATGAGGCTGTTCTGTTTGGATGTCCTTGGGTTACTGCTGGCGGGCCCACATGGCTGACCCGGGCGTCGGGGGATCAGTGTAAGTTAGCTAAACGAATAAAGCTTAAAAACAAAATTGTGTAACTT
This sequence comes from Micropterus salmoides, assembly GCF_014851395.1. Classification (NCBI taxonomy): domain Eukaryota; kingdom Metazoa; phylum Chordata; class Actinopteri; order Centrarchiformes; family Centrarchidae; genus Micropterus; species Micropterus salmoides. Next base: position 807,877 of record NW_024041150.1, read on the forward strand.
AACGATCTGATAACTTTTAACAAACAAGCACGCCGGGTGAAACTTCTTAGGGCGTTGCCGGGAGACGGTGCAGTCGGAGAGAGCCAGAACAAAAGAGAACAAGTGAGAGCAAGACAGCGTGTCGCTTTTCAGTTTCCTGAGAGACTGTCTTTTCTTTAACTTTTAATATGTCTAATCAAAAATCTATTTGCGCATATTATAATCAAATATCTTCCCACAATCAAACCTTAATTGTCAAACGGGTATACCGTTCTTAGTTTAAGCATTTGATAAAAAGGAAAACAATTGTTAGTTAAACCTTGAGGTTAGCATTTTCTTGGAATCACATCAGATAACAGGAACTTAATTAGCTTTCTGGATATATTGGCTGTTACACGTTCTTAGAGAATATAAGCAAGATACACGAATGTCATCAGATTATTGGACAAGATAAATACAGTGACATTTATACATTAAACGCATTTCGGGTTACATTTATAAACGGTGCGTACATAAAACAGGGCTGGAAACGTGCGTACGCCTCTTCCCACGTAAAGGTTGTGATCAATAAAAAACAAAATTGAAGGAAACTGTGGTTCTGTAAGTAAACCCTGAACCATGCATACGCACATAAAGAGGAGAAAAGAGAAACGGGGCGACTCACATGGCAGAAGGATGAAACAGTTTGAAATGAATAGGCCTACTATTGTGTAAAATAAACCGAAATATTACCTCTGAGTAGTAAAGGCTTACAGCCTTTCTGAATAATCAAACACGTGTTAACACGTGCAAAAAACACACAATTTAAGATCATTTACACAAAAAGAACTAGATTTAGGATAATAAACACAAACGTTCTGTTTCTGCAAAAGTACACCTAAAATATATTGTACAGTTTAATCAGGAATCATGCTAATTAATACTTTATTATTAATTTATTCTCATAAATAAGGTGAACAGGAGGACAAACTACATTTAAATTGATGCCTGTTACATGCCAAGCAGGCCTGTTTTTGTTTTCCTCCTGCTTTCTTCCTTCCCCCACTAGTTTTTCTTCAGGTGCTGAATGGGTGATTGGCTCGCACCTGTACAGCCTGGCCGAGCTGCACATTGGCCAATGGAGGTAGAAGCTGGCCAACCAGGATGAAGCATGGGAAATAAAAAGGAGCACCCCAGAAGAGTTTGCGCTCTCTCACCCATGCAAATAATTGTCTGATCATTTTATTTTGTGGAATAAACTTTAATTTGTCGTGTTTATTGCATCAGCGCTTCCTTTATGTTGCCTCCCTCGTGCATATTTTTTGCCGTACGCCATTTTTGGCTTTTGGCCGCACGTACACTTTTAGTGAGGTTTCTACACACAGTTTTATAAATGAGAGCCCTGGACTACTCTGCTGATAAATGATGGTAGCAAGATATTGTGTGTTCATTAGGGTTGGGTATCGTTTAAAATTTTACAATACCAGTACCAAAACCAGTACCCTTAAAGTGATACCGATACCAATTAAGTGCTTCATTTGATACCTTACATAAAATGTCACCTGTTGAAGCCATAGTAGTTGATTCGTAGCTTATTATTATTATTATTATTATTGTTGTTGTTATGGACAAGGTTATCTATTTTATTTATCTTGTTTCAAATAACTGCTACATAAAAAGTATTGGGAAATTGTATCAGATCACTCTTCATCCTAATTAGGTCATCCTCACTGGAAGTATTAGCCTGAAAGTAAACAACAGAAGATTATTTTATTAACTTTCGATCAATAAACTGAACTGAAAGATGCTTTTTCCTTTATTGGTGAGTCGCAAACCTCCGAAAATACAACGGTCACAAGAATAAAATGAGAAAGCAGTCTGTTTAAACAAGTCCCTAAACTACAATAAAGATACAAACAGAGGAAAAGAGGCTCCAGCCGATCAAACTACACCTGAAGCAGCTGCAGCCGGAGGCTCCGTGAGTAAAATCAGCTGATTGCTGCTGCGCCACGAAAGGATTTAATTAATGTCACTGATCGATCGCTGCGTTCCATTACAAGTGATGTGAATAGCAAAATGTACAGAGAAGTGTTAAATGATACCAAAAGATGGAACCAAAGAAAAGACAAGCTTGTGGTGATAAACTTGCAATAGTGACGAACATGCCTGAGACTGCAGCTGTAAAAATCACGTGTGGACTCGCTGCGTGCAGGCCTTTTTTAATACAGTTTATGGTGCAGGCACATAAGGAAAAAAGGGCATGCTCTTCTCTTTTGTTTGGTGTGTTGCTTGTGTGTTTGGCTGCAAGCAAAACCATACAAATAGTCATTTTTTGCCACAATCTGGTTACAAAAAGTAGGCCTGTTCATACTGTGAACAGGAACTTTATTTCCTCTGCAGCAACAAACACAACACACAAACATAACACGATTACGCTGCAGTCTACACATCTATCCCACCTCACAGCGCAGTAGCTGGACTGAACACGCCACAGGAAGGTAACTTTATATTTAGCGTAAAACATAAGTAGTGAAAATTAAACTGTACAGAGGGGTTAGTGTGAAACGAAATAGTTAGGACCAACATTCATTTATCAGCGTTTCTTTATCTCTCCGTCTGTGTGTGCAGTTTGTGTGAGAGATTGAGTGTGTCCTGTTATTTAAATCCTTAAATACCTAAACTCCATGAGTCCCCTAGGAGCCAGACTCCATTCTGCATCACAAAATCCCATCAATGGACACTGAGGGAAAGCGTTTGTGTGTGCGTGAGGGGACAGGATGGCTGTGAGGCTGTGTGTGCTGGATATGTAAGAGAAAGCATTCACTGAAAATCTTTTTTGCACTCAGGTTTGTTTTCCTGTGTTTGAGATGTATTAAAGTCACATCATTAGTATTCATGTCAAAAATGTACTATGTGGTGGTTTGAAGTAATCTGTAGCTCACACACTCTGTTTTTGGTGCCTCATGTGGAGAACAAGCTGCTGCTTTGTCTGTGCATGGTAATTCCAGTGTGGGTGTGTGTTTGAGTCAGGGTTTGTGTGTTTTTGTCCTCTTTTGCTTCTATTTCCGTGGTGACCAGTTTTACGCCAAGAGAATGAGCTAGTTTTTGGAACGAGACTTGGTTTCAGAAACCAAAAGGGAGAATTTTTTACTCATGCAGGTGCCCGCTAGTTTTGCATTTATTCCACAGAATACAGTTAGGTGTACATCGATATAGATTAGGACCATATCCCTATACAGCCAATCAAAATCGGTTGCAGTTGTGTCAGCATTCGATCAAAGGTAGAGAGGACGGTCACACAGAGCCAGACTGCAGTCTGCTACACAACACAAGAGCCACAGGCGTTAAACAATGACCCACATTAGCTTTCATGCTAAAGTCTCCTTCTTATCTAACTTAATAACATGAACACGGATCTTGTGCTGCACATTAGCATGTCGAATGAGCGACCAAACGTTTATCAATGAAAGTACCTGCAAATGGCACTTCAGTCGAGTGAGATGCTGGTGTGGTCCTTACTCTTCAATACAACTAACAACACTGTGTGTGCCCATGAAATGAGTGCGCACATAGTTCAGTCAGGAACACACAGAGACCCACCTTTTCAACTGGTTGGTCAAGTTGATTAAAGTTTGACAAGCCCAAATGAACCACACAAATGCACCAGGTAAGGTATGAAAGACTCTCTGAACTTACTGTTCTTACATTAAAATCCGTCAAATTAAAGACTTTTGCCACCAGCCATTACTTAATAATAAAATCAAGAAATAAATCAATGATAATTCTCCAATACTAAGTGCATATTTAATATTACTCTACCTGGTGTATTCACCTCTGTCTCCCTGTCTGAGGTGTTCTTGCTCTTCTCTCTCTCTGATTGAGAGTACTCGTGTACCTGTGTAGACAATCTGAACATGATACTGTGACAATTTTGACATTGACATATTTAATTATTCCCATTTATATTAAAACAAATATTTTTGATGAATTGCAAGGACTAAATTGTCAATTTTCCAAGAAATGCAAAGAAAAAGTAATGCAACGTCCACATGACAAATCACTCCCGCTTGGGAGGAATAATTGCTATTTTCAAGCTTAACAGTGTCTGTGTTGTTTAGTTCGTTTCCACACAGCAGTCCTTGTGCTATAATACCTTGTGCACTTCAGCATTGTGGGAAGAAACAGAAAAGGCATGATTCAGCAGCTTGAGATGGCAGACTGGATAAAATACTAGTCATTTGAAGTGGTACTTTTTAGCCTCACAAATGAGTTTTATTTCTTTCTTCATTCCACTTTCTCAATTTAAACTTTCTAGTTGAGCTCGAGGCCTACATGAGTAGATTTAGTTTCAGCCAGGGACCTTTAAAGAGGTGGTATTATGCTTTTTTCCCCTCTCCTTTATTGAGTTTATGCCTTTTTTTGCATGTAATAGGTTTGCAAAGTGAAAAAGCCCAAAGCCCAGACCAAAGGGAGTTCCCATCTCCCACAGAAAGCTCTGCTCCGAACTGCCTGAAAACAGCTGTTTGTAGTCCAGCTGTTTCCCTTTCATCCCTGTGACGTCGCAGGGATGAAAGCAAAATGTGCCTCATATAACGCTCACTAAGCGGCTAGTCTGACATGCCCTCAAAAACACCGGTGGAAAAACACTGAGCTGCAGCACACAACTCTACTCCCCCTTCCAGGCAGTCAGTGGACATAAAGTTGTTACTGTGATGTAGAGACGGAGCTCAGTTATAACTTTATGGATGAAAGATACTTTTGTTACAGATTAATAACTCACCACTCTGAAACTCTTGCTCCAGTCTATGTTGCTAAGCTGGTCGGCAACATGTACAACTGAAACGAAGCAGTGTTTACCGGCTTCTGGCTGACCCTCCCTCCTCTGCTTCTGATTGGCTAGTAGTCCTACACTGGGAACTGCGCATGTGCAACTCCCAACAAAGATCATTTACAGACAAGATGTATCACTCTATAGCTAAAACGAAGCCTTCACACACAGGGTGAAAAGAGGAGCTGCAGCAATGTGCAGTATGACAAAAAATATGGTGTTTTTTTGAAAATTAAACCATGTAAACCTGTTCTGGTACAACTCCTAAATAGGATTTTGAACCTAGAATGAGTATAATACCACCTCTTTAAAATACACTTAATCTGAGGTGAACATGTTTGATTCATGTTGAGTCAACATTTTGTAGCTTAACCAAATAGAAAGCTGCCATCTCACCCCTGCTTATATTATATCAATACACAATCACCAAGGCTAAATGTTGAAGCTAAGGAGAGAAGCTGTTATTTCTGAATAAACTGATTTACCAGCTTTTAACAACAGCAGCTTCATGCCTTCTTCCTCTGTTTACCTCCCTGAGTGCCAGTTTTATGATTTTTCTGGATCTGACACCACTCCTGCTTTATCTCCGTTTCTTTTCTATTTTCCAACTAACTCCTCGCCATCCCCTCACACTTGTCTTTTTACTTTCATCCTTCGTCTCTCTCCGTCCATGTCTCTCTGCCTCTCGCTCTTCACTACCCTATTAAGATAATTACAGTTCATTCTGTGTCAGTGTGTAGGGGGATCCCAGGCTGGCTGAAGCCTGATTAGTTTTTAATCATGAAGTGGCACTTGAGTAAACAGGGAAATATTCTTCCCGTCACTCCAGAGAGGAGAGATGTGTGTGTGAAATAGTTTGTGCACAAACTGGATGCTGGATGGATGTCCTTGGGTGCACTACAAACAGACCGACATTAAGTTAATTAACCAGTCAGGCATCCAGTCAGTAATGCAGTTATTCACCTAGTTTGCCAGTAAGTCTGTAAGTTGGTTAAATGCACGGGGAATGTGTTTTTGTATCAGCTGGATGTCCTTGAGCAAACTGCAAACCGGAACACAGTAAGATCAACCATCAGTCAGTCAGGGGTTTTCCTGCATAGAGAAATTTCTGGTGCCCCTAAAGAGGTTTTAGTGAGTGTCAAACCAAAATCCTCAACGCCAAAATGATCAGAATTGAAAAAAAAAAAACAAACTTTCAAATCCTCTCCGAATGTCTTTTAATAGCCATTTATCAAATAGCTGTTGAGCAAGCATAACATAAACTTAAATACAACGTCTTGACTTTCAGCAGTCACCTCTCCTCTCATCCACAGCCACTGTATTTCACACATGAAGCGGTTTGTGCTTCATGTGTGCTGGTATTCACCGGTACTGTCACTTTTACATTTTACTCTTTACCGGCACCGGGACTCTCCTCTGCCATCTGTAAATCAGGTTCTCTGGGCACTACGTGACGCTCACCTGTCCCCACTCTCTCCTGCCTGATAATCTCCGCAGGGAGATCGGCTGCCTTCCACGCAGAAGTGTGCGTTAGTTGCTCGTCAAAGTCACTTTCCGTGAACCAACCACTCACAGGAAGAGGCAGGACATTAAAAAAGGATGAAACACTACAGCAAACTTTATTATTATTATTACAATTATTATTATTATTATTACTGACAAGTTAGTAATTTGCATAAACAAATCAGAGACTAACCACAATGTAGAGCATATTTGATGCACAATAATTTAATGACTGAAAACAATCCAGAAAAATTAAACTGCTGTTTTGTCCAACTGGAATTAATATTATAGGCTGTTAATGGTAAGCTATAGTAGCCTATACTATTATCTGAAATTATAATGAATACACAAACATTAGCACTAATCAAACCTTAACCACAGTGGTGTCAGAAAAATATCAGAAAATGGTTTTATTTATGAAATAATTCAAATAATTAACTACCTGAAGGCAGATTATCCAAATAAAGTGTAGCCTGTGAATATATTATTATACTAACATTATACTTTCTATTTAATGTTATAACGTTTAATAATTAATTACACTAATTTAAACATTTACTCCTCCAGGTTGTGGATATATTTTGTTTATCAAATGCTCAGAAATAACAAGAAAATGTATAGATTTAAGGTAACTTGTTGCCTTTACTGAACACGTACCGAACATGCTTACATTTGTGCGAAGTCACCCCCTAAAGGACCATTCTGAGCCAGGAAAAACCCTGAGTTAATTAGTGAAATGGAAAGTTAGTCAGTTATTTAAAGAGTCAGCCAATCCCACATTTAGCTTCTCTGTATGTAAATGAGTCATTCAGTTTGGCAGACTGATCTTTCAGCATGAACCTTAATCCAACAGGTATTTGACAGATGGTAATTGGAAAGAGGTTGAGACAATCCAAAAAACCACAAGCTCTCACAATATTACATTATACAGTATAAATAGCTTTTAAGATGTGTTATGATCGCCTCACAAAGATGTCTATGAAGCCTCATTGTATTCAACATTCTTCAATCACAAATTAATCATTAATAAGTCGTTATTAATCATTAATGTTGATGTCAACAATCTAAATCTTTCTCTACATGTTTGCTAAAGAAAAATCAACAATTTAGCTTTTCTTATCAAACTATACCCAGAAAATGAATGGATTTTAGTTAGTTAAATCTAGCTTCTGACAAAGAAGAAAGTGTCCAAAGTATGGGATTATTTCAAGCTAAAGAAAACGACAACTCTGTAATGTTACCGTCCGTCCACCGTAGAACGAAATTTATGTCGCCTCGGCAACAGCACGAAGGCATCTGATCAGAAAGCACCCCGTGTTCTGCCAGCGACCACAGACAAGGTAACAGTAACAACAACTTTAGCATTTAACTGAAATGAAGCTGCAGTCCTCCGCTGAAAATGTAAACACATGCGTTTGTTGTTCTTCTTTTTGGGCCGTGAGTTGTAACCTCACAGTCATGAGTTAACTATGTGCTGGGGAGCAGCACCTTTTAACTCACGTCCAGCTCTCTCTGTAGCTCAGACAACCCCTGCTACGTGCGTGTGCTAATCCATCCTTTCACACAGATTCTTTGTCTTTATAACTGTTATCTTTATATTAACAAACAGCTGTTTCGTGTGTAGGTTCGTGTCATTTCCCGTTTCACATTTCACGTGTGTTTTCTTGACAAAACGTGATTTGGAGATCAGCCTCGGGTGACACAGCCGCTGTCAGCTCATGTAGTGTGTGATCCCCTGTCACTGATCAGTCACGGAATCTGAACGCCACAACGACTCCCGTCACATGACTGAAAGTCGTGTGGTCTGTACGAGCCTTTAGTATAACTTGTATAGCACTTGAGTGTTTGTGTTTGTAAAGCAGCTGTCTGGTTGTTGGTCTGATGTTTGCTGTATGACGCACTATGAATTTCCAAAAGGACCAATAAATAAATGAATCGTTGAAATAATCTATAGAAACTAAAATCATCGTTAGCTGCAGCCCTCACGACAACAACCGAAAATGTTCATTACCAACGCTTTCTTCAGAAAACTAACTCATTAGACAAAAAATGTATTTGTTGAAAAGCAAAACTGTTTGTTGATAATGTTGACTGCTGACACTGTCATGGCATGCCCTCAGGTGGGAAACTTTTGTTGTTCACAAGGATCAACACAGCAGCCAAATCTGGCCCAGCTACTGCAGCGGCTAAATCTCAGCTGTGTGGTGCACCTGCTTGCATGTCCCGGGGAAATATGAGAAAAAAGGGGGTTTTCATGCAATTTCAGAGAAATTGAAGGTTGTGTTGGCAATTAGTTGAGATAAAAGCTTAGCACTGTTTGAAGCCACCAGCTGGACTATTATGTGTCAAAATCTGGCTTGCTACTCAAAGCTGTGTCATGGGAAGATTAAAAGGGTCCCCGAATGATTGAGGGCAAATTGGTATTCAAGCTTATTGACAGAATTATTTTGAAAATGCCTCTCCAATGGGTGCTGTATGCAGGACAATCACAGTAGCGTAACCTCCCAAAAAATAGCTGCAAATGGAATGAAAAATAAATTTATAAGGAATCTTAATTTAAGTCACAGGTGGTGAGTGCAGGATTTAGTTCTACAGGCAGGTGCGTTAACTCCCTAGTACATTTATAAGCTCACGTAGTGTCGGTTTCCCTGTTACAGCAAAAATGGACAACGATTAGTGTCAAACTGTATGCCGACAACTGAAGTCAGATATTTATGACTGACTGATTACAGTTTATTTTTATTTATTTTTGTTTTATTTATTTGTTCGTATTGACAATATGCCAGGATTTGAGTGCCTTAACTGTAAGAATTATGGCCTATCTATCTATTCATACAGCCAGCTTTCCATCTGTCTGTGTGCCTCTCTTCTTGTGCTCCTCAATCTCTTTATGTCCATCCATCAAATATAATGTTGTGACTGATTGCTGTTTTATGTGAAAAATGAAGAGGTCTTCTTGCTATAGCCTCTTGCCGTCTCTAGATCCACATCTGGGGGTCACTGTTTTCAGATACACAAACACTGGGACATCTTCTGTGTGGGAGTCAATATGTCACTTTGCCATCCCAGCTCTCCACACAGTCACATGCACATGCCAAAAATAAAAGACCTACATGTACGCAAAATCATGCACATACACACAGAAAAGCGAAGGCAGGCTCCCCGACGGAGAGGTATGCACCTCTGAGTTCTGATAAATCTCTCTGGTTTTGAGTGTATGTCAGTGTGTTAGTGTGTATCTGAAGCTGAACATAACAGATGACAGGTTAGGGAGAGGGCACTTTGACACAGGAGAGACAACAGAGGAAGCAATGAGACTAGAAGGAAAAAAAACTTGTGCGTGTGCGTATGCTTGAAGAGCAAGCCTGTGTGTCAGTGAGTGAAGGTTATGTAAAAGCAATCAGTGGCCTGTTTAATCTTTCAGAAAGAGAGCTTGCTCATTTCCATAATGATCATCTCTCGTTCCCTGATCCCCCACACTGCTTTCCAGCAGAACCACCAGTCCAAAACAGTGAAACAAGTCCAGTGAGACCACCTCCTTCACCCCTCTGGTCCTTCTCTCCTGATCTGTCCCCACAATGCCCCAGTAGTCTCATCGCTCGGCCACACGAAGGTGGGTGAAAAGCCTGCTGTCATAGAGAGGGATGAGATGCTATGATTGTGGACAGTCTCTCTCCTCGAGGCACTCATAGTGTTACTAAACTGTGCACACAAGTGACAGAAATAGTTGTATAAAGAACGAACAAAAGAGAGAGAGGTTCAAACCCCACTTACTTTCTCTCCTCTGCACACCTGGCCAATTGCTATGTGAAGTGGACATGATTATCAGATGGTCCATTTTGGAAAGTTACAGAAACGGCAGAGTAGGAGAGATGTGGGTGGAGGGCGTTTCAGACACTGTTGAACCCTCCAACAAGCGCTTTGATTAGAGCCAGGATGCATTTGAGCTCTTCTGAGCTCCATCTGATGCATTTCTATAAACTCTGTTTACTAGAGATGTCCTGTGCATGCTCCTATTTAATTTCTTACTAAGCCAAAGACTGGAGGCATTGATAAAAACCCTGTTTTAAACGCAGATTCTGTCAAGATTTGTTTCCTGTCTCTGATCAAGGGATCAGATCACAAAAGAAAAAAGAAAACGCAAATACAGTATGAGACATAAGTGGCAAATCATTCTTGTTAGGGGTGAGGGAAAAATTGATGTGATGTGCTTTGTTTTGAAAATTTATAATATAGAAATGTGTGATTTAATGCAATAAATTGTAATATCAAATCGCAATGCTTGTAGAATTGCAATACATATTGAATCGGCACCCCAAGTATCGAATTAAGAGAAAGGATGTTGCCCCCATCCTTTGGATTTGTGGGCAATGGGATCATTTTCTTGTGTCTGCATGAGTCATTCAGATAAAGCTTATGTTTGTAATTTGTTTCCTACAGTGTAATAGCACAGCATGCAGCAATTTCTTTGAAACTTTGTTGACCTCATTGTCTCACACTGGCACCTGCACAAAGATAACAATAGGTGTGCGAAGAACTTGTCTCACATTCCTTTCTTCTTTGTCACATAATCCAGCACACAAATTGTCCTCCTGTCTCCTCAGAAAACAACTGCCAGTTCTCTATCCTGCAGTTACTCTTCTCCTTTCACTGTCACATCTATCATCCCATCATAGCGGCAAGCATTAGGTGACAGGTCTGTAACCACAAAAATAGTTTTTTGCTCACATTGTTATTGGATTTCCAAAACCACACATGGAAAAACTCTGGGTTGCATTGTGATAAGGATGTCTTGGTACTGCAGTCTGGAAGCAAGCCTGCCATGTTGGAAGGAAGAGCAGAGGAAAGCAGTGCAGACACAGACCACAGCATATTCAGCCAAAACATTTTTGGCCAAGTGAGGGGACACGGCAATGATCCCTGCAATTTACAACAATACACTGAAAAATGGTGTCTGTAGCCAGCGTCACCTGGTAAACCTACATGTTAAAATTCAAATATGCAATCCATGGGGCTAAAGCAAGGCTGCCAATATATATCTCAGAAATATATGACTGGACAAACAAACCGCAATCTCTCTTTACCAAGTGGACCTCTGACGCTTGATTTGCCAAATTCAAAAATACCAACCAAAAATCTGTTATCTGATTGAATACATTATAAAACTCCAGTGCATGACTGGTTTGCACCCAAACCCATCTGACAAATAACTGGGTCCAAATAAGAGTCTCCAGTGGATGGACAGGCTGAAAGGATGTCTCTGCACCGTCATGGTTACACGCAACTGATTCTGACACAAAGGAAGATATTACAGCCATTTGAGATGTGATACTACAGTCACCAAAAAGGCAGAAAAAGCTGGAAAAGGGGGTCAGGGACAAGAGACTGTCTAGATTAATCCCCCCTCCCCCTTCCATTTAGCATCAACTGAACCCGCTCATTTTTAATGCATTTTTAATGAACTGATCTTTCATTACAAATCTAAAGCTAATTTGGTGTGTTATGAATCCTCTTTGCTGGTTAGCCAATGTGCTAAAGCTGACGTTTGCGGTGAAGAGTGTGTGTGTGTGTGTGTGTGTGTGTGTGTGTGAGATTTAGATTGCTGCAGTGATATATATACATATGCAGGATCCTGCGTTTCAATGTGTGTGTTTGTGGGCATGACAGTTGTTTTGGTGTGTGTATTGGTAAGAGCTGTGCTGTAGCTATGTGTGGCTCACAGATGGGCTGGATATGCAGAGTGGGCACAGAGGGGCTGGCTGAGCTACAAGCCATATCAGCCAATAGCGTCATTACTCACAATTAGACCCTAAACAGATTAAAGAATAGGGTGACAACCAGGCAGCCAGGCAGTCACATAAAAAGAAAGAAATTGTTTCATTATTGGCCCTATTTTTAACATTTGTTTATTTTTTGTGTTTTGTGCTTTAATTCGGAGTTCAGCGGCATGAATTGTTCGCTTGTAAGTTTTTTCATTGTGATGCTCTGAAGTCTTATTCTTTGGACCTGACTTCATAACTTTGACTTCACCTCCACATCATGGAGTTGCTTTACTTCTAATGGTTACACATAACTGCCAGCTGATGCCCTCTCTGGTTATTAGTATTACCAGGGGAGACTGGTAATTTGGTTTTGCCTATGCACACTGGTAATTCCAATCAGTCACCCAGATGGTTAAATAATTTACTGGAGGTTTATGGCAAACCAGGGACTCAGCCACACCACAAACTCAGATGACTGTTGTTGCTCTATCTTGCCACTGGTTTTACTGTATGGCCACATAACCTATAAGAGATGCCTGCTACAAAGGTCAATAAGGGTATGAAACACAAAACAAGAATGTAGGTGGGATTAAAATAGTCTGGGGTGTCATTGTTATCCCGAGATAGAGATGTAAATACAGTGTTTTCTTGGGTGGTCCATTCAAGTAAATTATTTTAAAGCCAACTACTGGGGTAAACATTAACAGACAGGCTACTGTGGCTACATCGACGAACAACCACAGAGCTGATCCAAATTCTATGTGAAACTTTTTAAGTAACTTTTTCTACTGTGACCCACCACTTTGCTAGTTACGTTTTCCACACACACACACACACCTACTTCATGCCATCCACTGAAAGACGGCCTACAGCTGCCTGAATTTTCTGTCTCCTAAATGCAGTATTATTATATAAAAATAAAAAATTATTCCTTTAGTCACACTCTTTTACAAGGGAGTCTTGTATATCGCAAATAAAACAACAATTTTTCAGCCATAACTTGAAATGCAATACACTACACAATACAAAATTAAAATACAGTACAATGCAAATTAACACATTTTGTAAAAATATTTACATAGGCAAAATACAATCAGTTATAAATACATAAACAGTAAATTAAGAGACTAAATGTAGTTATCCAACTGAAATTTTTCTTTTTTTGGATGCAGCTAAAGAGATTGGTATGCCAATCTTAAGTTTAGACTGTAGTTCACTCCAGGACTATGGGCCAAAACAATTCATTACTTTAAGGCAATAACCAAAGCCATAAGCCAGTGTTTCCCGCAGGATTATGTGAGACTATGGTGGTTGGACATTGACCCTATGTGTGGGTCCGGGGGCATGCCCCTGCGAATGAAAAATGTGTTCATTTTAAAGTGAAGTGCATTCATTTTATGCACTTTAACAGCAAAATAAAGAGGCTAGATCTATGAAGAACTTTGCACTCTTGTTAATAATTTTGTGGCCTAGTAAACAATTTGATCATAAACACATAAATGGTGTTGAAACAGCAATAAAATCAACTGATTTATTCAATGTTTTTCTAGCAACCCTAAATCAAAGAATAATTTGTAAGGAATTACCCTAACATTTTATTTTAATTTTTAAAGGACACAATGTTTTATACTTCCTGTGAATACAATTAATCTTATTTCCATACTGTATACGTTGTGTTAAAACCTTATTTTGAAAACCGGACTTTGTCACATATGTATTCTCACGCTACATTCACCAAGTCCGACGCAATTAGATAAAATATATTTTATGTTGTGCTCATATTGCGTACAATTAAGATTTAATAGCCTCTCTTCAGGTAAGACTCTCATACTGTAACGTGAGAAAATGACAGAATAAAGTAGTTAACCCTGCCTACAAAAAATATTATCATCAAGATCCAATATTTTTTACAGCCTCTTCTGGAAAATCTTTGCTACTTAACATTCATTTTCAAAAAAACTTTTATTAAATTACATAAGTTACTTTAGGGCTCATATCTCATCATGTCTATCTAATGAGAACGATAATTTCATCAGAGCAGGGGCCTGTTTAATAGGATTGAGCCCAGCATCATGGCATGCTCTTTACTCATGGCACCGTGGCTCCTTTTGACCAAGTCATATTTTGATGTGGCTCTGTGCAGAATAAAACTATTTTAAAAATGTCTTAAATTTCACTCAGTGTGGCCAAAATGTAACATCTAAATTCCCCCTTTAATTTATCTCTGCTGTTTTTTTACTCACTTTACACTTTATGTTCAAGCAACAGCAGGAAAGAAAAATGTTACTGGAGAGATTAATTGATGTCTCTAGAGGGTTTGATGTGACAGGTTATACCGAGATCCATAATTGAAGCTTCAGGCACACAGTAACTGCAGTTAAGACATTGCTAAATTGATTTGTCAGAGAAAAATCCAGGATGAATAAAAAACTGAAAATACATGGGACTCCCCTAAAGTATGTATGACACTTAATTAATAAGTAAGGTTTTTTTCCCCTCACATGTGTGAGATATTTACCTCTTTCTTTGGGTTAAATCAAATGATACTTAAAAATATTAAGCACATTATAATATAATTTCTGGTATTATAGGCATTGCAGTATGAGTTACGTTGTAATCTTAGTTGTAAAGATTCTTCTCTCAAATTGCATATATTATTTATTGCTAATTGGACATTAAAAAAGTGACACATGATGATGCCTTAAGGAGACTAACCGTGAGGAAGCATGTATTACTACACAATGTTATATATGTAAATAACAGACTGGGATTTGAATTTGGGGAACGAATGTTGAGAAGTCGTGATTTGAGTAGGTAAATGTGAGTATAAATGCAATTTTTGTGTGTGATTTTGGAAAAAAAACAATGTATTGAACACTATTTTATCATATTTGAATTCCCAGATAGCTTGAGAGTAGTCAATCAGCCAACTGTGCCTTCGCCTTTCTGTGACTTTTCAGTTACTTTTCGATTAGGATATGTATGAAAATGACTTCTTCCTGTTTAGAGGTTAGTTATCATTTCATTCAGGGCTCTTAAGACACAGATACACACTTCAGAATGGCATCTGGGATTAGACACAGTTTAGCTTACATTGTTTAATAACAGATTTTCAGCTGGGCCCTGTGTCAGAAAAGCAGGTTTAAACTCTTAGCCAAATCCTGAACTGAGTTGATTAACACTGAGATGGAAAACTCCCAGAAGTGCCAAGCTAATGTCAAGATCAGCCCGTTAAAGTGTATGTACCTATTTTAAAACGTCATTATATTATTTTGAGACATTTGCGGAAGTAGCTACTTAACTTCTTGATGCGAGTGAAAATATAAATAATGTCAGAGAGAGTTAGTTTAAACCTAAATGAAAAGGGTAATTTTAAAAATTGATCTAATTTAAAGTAGTGAATGTACAGCTTGTATAACAGTGTAAATTTGCTGTCCCCTCAAAATAACACATCACACAGCCATTAAAACATAAAAGCAACAACAGTGAGTACACCCCTAAGTGAAAATGTCCAAATTGGGCCCAATCTGTCAATATTTTGTGTGGCCACCATTATTTCCCAGCACTGCCTTAACCCCCTTGGACATAGAGTTCACCAGAGCTTCACAGGTCGCCACTGGAGTCCTCTTCGACGACATCACGGAGCTGGTGGATGTTAGAGACCTTGCGCTCCTCCACCTTCCGTTTTTAGGATGCCCAACAGATGCTCAATAGTAATTTCCCTAGTATAAGCACAATGTGTGGACATTGTTACATTGGTAAAAGGTACTTTATTTGTCACATGGAGCAAAATTCATCCTCTGCAATTAACCCATCCCTGAGGGCATGGGGAGAACATGCAAACACAGAAAGGCCGCGACGACCGGGGTTTGAACCCAGGACCTTCTTGCTGTGAGGCCACAGTGCAGGTTCAACCCAGTTAAGATCGGTGAGAAGGGAATGAGATGAGGGACTGAAAGGTAAAGTTTGTGTGTATTCAGGTTTATTCTTCAATTTCTTTTGTATCATACTTTAAATATTTTTTCTTTTGTTTGATTTATGTAATTACAGGGGCTTAACATGCAAGTTATTATTCGTCTCTAGAAGTACTCATTATCTCTGGTCGTGGCACAGCGTGACTACAGGAGGGATGGCTGTACGGCCAATTTCGTTTGAGCTGGAAAATTAAGGGGATGAACCATCCTGTGAAATGTAAGAGAGTCCTGACATTTCAGTTAAAGGTTGAAATTGCTTTTCTTCAGGAAACTCACCTAACTATAGTTGACCATTCACGTTTCCGTTCTAGATGGGTAGGTTAAGTTTATCATTCAAAGTCTCAAACTAAGTCAAGCGGGGGAGCCCTTATCAGTAAACATGTGCCATTTCTCTTTCCAGATTGATGCAGACCGTATGAGCCAAAATGCCATCGTTACAGGCAAATGACCTAACACCCCAGCTATCCTAGCTAGTGTTTATGCCCGTAATTGGGAAAAAATGCATTCTAAATTAATTTCTTCTCCTGATTACCCGATTTAAATTAACATCAATTGATAATGGGTGGAAATATGAATTGTGTGTTAGCCCTAGTCTAAATCATCCCTCTCAAGTATTGCTTCTTTTCAGCTGTTTACAAAACATTTTCACACACTTATTATACTGTAATGGATTAAGTGTCTTCTTATGTGATTATCATCTCTCATCAGTTGTTATTCGTTCTTTAAAAAATATGGAAACAATTCAGACCATCCTTCCAGATAAATTCTCAATACTCGCTCCCATTGTAAAGAACCATGCATCCCTGCCATACTTGACATATGCTTTATTCAGTGCTCGGCTCATTGGGTCTGGTGATTTAAAGACATGTTCATAAATGGCTCATTCGCCTCTTTTGAGCAGTCAGAAATTCAGTATCTCGGGGTCACACTTCCCATACTTTCAAATTTGCAGCTTCATATCTTCAAATATTACTAAATTCCCTTCACGCACCCCCAGACTCAAAAACTGATAACGCATCGCCCAGAAAGAAAATCTTTACTAATAAAAATATGAGAAGTCTTAACTCGCTTAAAGGACAATGAGAGGGTGATCTGGGTAAATAATCAATTTGGTCAAAGATGATGGGGGGGAATATATTTATCTTCAATATGTAGAAAACATACGGTGATGCTGTTTAAAGTTTCCCACCGACTGCACTGAACCAAAGTTAAACTATTCCAATTCACATACAATTTAGACCCTGTGTGTGACAATTGTAAGCGGAACCAAGCCACTCTTATTCACATTTTTTGGGATTGTCCTAAGTTATACATTTTTTTATCAACTTTTTGGTGTATATGTATGCAACTAGGAGCGCTGAAAACAAAGCACTGAAAAAATCCTTGATGTGTCTTACTGTTCACATTTCTCTGCTTCCCTCTTGTGATTGTTTCCATGTATGTCAGTGCCCTAGATAACAGGATGTACTGTTTGAGACTCGTAACAACTTGCTCATTTATTTATTTGTGTTTCTTGAACTATGACTAGTTTACATCACTTAAAGTTTCATGTTAACTTATTTATTCATTTACATATTTCCTTTTAGTAGGTTAAGTTGTATACCATCTGTTTGCTACTATGTAGGGGGGGGGATCTATCAGTCCAAACATGTTTATTCAGTGAATTATCAAGGTCTTATTAACACAAATACAGAAAAAATCTTTGTTAAAAAATATATACAGATCAAAGACAGACACATTATTGTAAGTGATCCAGTATTAATGTGTTTGGTAGATTTAAAATTTTAGAGATTAGTTGGATTGGCTCAACAGCATCCAGCGGCGTTATTTCAGCTACTTAGGCAAATGTTGTACATTTAAATAAAGTCACGGAAGTGTTAAAACAAGTTCAGACTATTTAGCAGCCTATTTTAAAAACTCACTTTCTAACTACATTCTGTGGCTGTACCAAGATCCTGCTCACTCAGAAATATTAACATATTCTCCAGTATTATAGGAATTATATTCCATCAGTGCGATCCTTCACATCACAACTATTCATTGGTCTCTCATGTCTAAAGCTTCATACTGATTTTTACAATTTACCCCTTGATTACACATTATGTGCAATATATATTTTAGTGCAACAGTTGTCTTTAAGTTATTAAAAAAGGAGGATATGCAGAGGTTTTACTCTGAGCGGAGATTGACTTGATACAGTGTAATATTTGAATGTGATGGGCAAAACCTCTCTTTCTGTAACAAGAAACCAGAATAGAGTTTCCCTCATCCCAGGGTTTGCTTTGCCGTTAGGTCACCAAATGAATGTAGCTCAACAGTTGCTGCTGTGTTGAGACTCAGTCTGGAGACTGAAGTGGATGTAATGAGGGTAGGGTCGAAAGCATAGACAGAGTTAGGCATGGTTTTACATTAATTTTAGGTTTCATAATACATACAATTACATGGATTTCTTTACATTCCCGGTGATTTTTTTGAGTAAGACCCTACACTTTTAAGAGTTGGTAACAAATTCAAGATTTGAATATAGTGATGTGAGAAATTTTAACAGCACACTCAGCAGCCGATACAAGCTAACAGTCCTAATTGTCTGCCTGTCCTTTGGCTTGGAGAGTAATAATCATAATATGAGGAAAGAGACATGTATCTCCTTACTTGTCTTTATCCTTTTATTGCTGTTACTTTCTGTTCTGTTTTATCCCTCCTTCTTTCCTGTTTTTAACCTCCTCCTCACCACCTGAGACAGTCCATTTTATTTCTTCTCTCATTTTCTCCTCCATTTCATCTCTTGCGTCCGCCCATCTGCCCTCCTTCCGATCTCCTTCCCTCTCCGCCATAGACTGTCCTCGACATTTTCCCCTCTCCTCTTCTCATTCTCTCTTCTCCCTCTCCTCCTCCTCCTCCTCTCCTGACAGAGCTATGAATAACAATTAGAGGATATACAAGTCACAGAGAAACCGTTTAAAAGTTTGAAATCACTTCTCTGTAAAGTATCAGCCTGTTTCAGCCTGAGGGAGGGAGGAGGGGGTTATGGCTAAAACCATGTCCATTGCTGAGGATACTGAGAGAAAAGAGGGTAAATTATTATTTCTTCTCCGCCCTGCTGTCTGCCAGTCCTCAGTAAAGAGGAGATTATTTATCAGCCGTTCCTGTCTGGTGCCCAGAGAGTTCTAGTTATCATGTGAGAGGCGCTTGAACAGCAACACAAAGAAACTCCTCTGATTGTTGTCGTCATGCCGCTGCAGCTTTAATAACAAGCTGGTAACAAAGAAACGTCTTTGGCTTGCTGCTTATTAAACAAGCTGCTTTGACAACGCGCGTCAAACTGAGGTGAAGGCACTTTTATTTTATTTTGGGATAGGATCTGTGCCACGCCTTTCAACATGTGAGAGGAGCTATCAGTTTGGAAGCAGTGAGTTGTTGGCTTAATGTAAAGCATTAATTAAAATCAAGATTCATTTAAAAAATTGCTTTACCTCCATAATAAATACAAAGTGAAATTAACATTGAAATGACAAACTAACAGTTCTCTTACCATTTTCCAAGTTATTTTATCAAGTGTGTCAAAGTGTTAATTATGATACAATAAAAAAATGCCATTGTGGAGCTCATAATGTTCCATTTTGAACAAGATGAGGTAATAATTTTGATGTGCTCTTACTCCTGATGCATTGCTATTATATTAACCACCCTCTGAAATATTTCAATAAATAACTGTTAATGATTCAAATCAGTCATTCATCTCCTCCATTTGCAAGACAAGAATCTGTTTAGCCTTAGTGCTCCTTTTCGCAATGCAAAACTAGCTGCGTCGATTAGGTTGTGTGAAACTTGATGACAGGACACATGTTTGAGCTCCATATGTCAGCTTTTAAATATCACCACAACAACATTTTCCGAGCACTTTCAGAGGAATTCACAAGCGTGCATAGATGTGGGACAGCTACTTAATGTTGGTTTGGCATCATGTAACGAGGCCTGAGATGTTCAATTAAGCGTGGAAACCTCATGGAAAGGGGTTGTTCATCCACCACAGTAAATCCCATAATTATTTTTACTCATCAGCTTTGCCTTGTTGTTGTCTGGGGTTTCTCACATTCCATCCAACATGTTTGTTGACCCCGCATTTTTTTCTTGAATGTTGTTGTTTGTGGTGTTTAAGAATCTTCCCCTTTGAGACACTGTCACTGTTTGTATTTCAATTTTTAATAGTAATAACAATAAATTAGATTTATATAGAGCTTTAGTAAGTACTCAAAGATGTTTTATAGGGGGTAGGATGAAAGTATTTGTTTAAAAAAAGAAAAGGATGGGAAAGAGGGGAAGGAAGTTAACTGGGGAATGCAGTCTTTAAAAGGTGGGTTTTGAGGGCCTGTTTGAAAGATGGCATGGAGTTCACCTGTTGGATGTGGCGAGGGAGGGAGTTCCAGAGGGAGGGTGCAGCAAAGGAAAAGGCCTTTCACCGCTGCGGTGATGAGTGGAGGTGTGGCGTGGGAGGAGGTCGGAGAAAAAGGGCGGGGCAAGGTTGTTTAAAGCTTTATAGGGGATGAGTAGAAGTTTAAAATGGATCCTGTATTGATGAGATCTCTGTGACGGGAGGACGTCAGCAGCAGAGTTCTGGATGTACTCAAGTTTATTTTTGATTTTGTTAGGTGAACCTGCTGTTGCAGTTATCTAGAAGTGATGAGGGCATGGATGAGTATTTCTAATGGTAGTAAAGGACAAGGATGGCCGGAGGCGGGCGATGTTCTTGAGGAGGAAGAAGGCAATTTTTGTTACCTGGTTGACGTGAGGCAGGAAGGACTGGGTGGGGTCAAAGACGATTCCAAGGTTGCGGACCTGAGTGGAGTGGGGTGACAATGGAGCCATCGATGTTGAGTGAAAAGTTCTGGGTGGAGCGGGTAGGGCAGATTTATTGCAGTTGATTTTGAGGAAGTTCTGTTGAATCCAAGACTTTAAGTCGGCAAGACAGATGTTGAGGATGGCGTGGGTGATGGATTTGGAGGAGACGGAAAGTTGAGTGTCATCGGCATGCCACTGAAAAGTGACTTGTTGTTTAGTGCAAAATACCTTCATGCTAGTGGCGTGACTCTCACTTCTATGCTAACTGACTGCTGTTATTATCATGTAAAGTGTTGCAACTTTCATATCATATTAAATGTTAACTTTGTGTTTTACACAGTGTTTTTTGTGTTGTATTACTGTAGCATTTCTAGCTTAAATAAAATGTTTGCATTCACATTAATTTTGATAAGATTAAATGTAGTTGTTTGGTAATTATATTAAAAAAAGAACCAACACAAAAGTGCATGGGAGGTAGTTTTGCGCTAAACTTGACATAATTACCCCACAATGCAAAGTGACACTTAAACATCAGTTCATGGGACATTTCTGGAGCGACAACAGCTTCAGATCACACTTTTTTTTAAGAAGGACGCTACATTAATTGCTAAATAGCTGTGTCCCTTCCCAAACAGCTGGAATATAAACATTAATAAGCAGAGCAGCAAGAGTTTTCAGAGCAGCTTCCCAAACACTCCACCAAGCCTCCAGCCCCCCTCGCACCACCACCCCTATTTTTGAATCCCGCTTCACTAACCAATTTCCACCACAGTCACCTCTGTCCCCTGCAACGCCTCACGCTAGCTAATTGAAATTGGCACATTTAATTTAGGCCCACAGCCAGCTTCATTCCAGTGATGGATGGCAGAGGATGAGTGTAATTGAACTTTGGAGAAAAGAGGAAGGAAGCAAAGGAGGAGACATCAATTAGCATAACCTGACTGGCCACTTCATTTATCAGCAGGAACCGAGGGCTGGGAATAGAATAGAACAGAAAAGAATAGAACAGAAATGAACCTAATGTAACTGTCCACTTTATTCAGCGGGCTTTTAGCGTTTTTGCAGTAAATGCATAAATGCAGAAGAAGACAATTCAAATGGGGAACACTGGTGTAAACTGCAGTATAAGTGACAATTAAGATCTCTGGATTCCACTTCATCTCTCAGTGATGCAGAGGGCTGATGTGCACTGCCTGTCTTTTTAGCTAAAGTTTAGTTTTATATAAAGTTGTATTTTTGGAGTGTAGATTACTGTCAAGCCTCTGCTTGCCGATACCTCACGGGTGCATTTTAATAACGTCCTGTTTTCCTTTTTTCCTCCCTTTCTTTATTTTACAAGCAGTCCCTGCCTGTTATCAGCCCGCACTGACACCACTGTATGTACTGTATATATTTATCTGCTTTCATAACAGCTCATTTTCCCTTATTTTATTATTTATAGTGCATTTCAAGACTTGATTCATGTTTGTGTCTCTCCGATGTTTTCCAGAATCAGGCTGATATTGTTTCATAACTGGCAGCAGGCTGTATTCTCCCTGTCAGCTCTGGTTAAGTTGCACTAACAACAGATAGCATGTCTGTGTGTCAGCTCTGTTTCCCATGCACTTAAAAGAAAGACGGTAGTGCTGTATGTAATAACAGTTCAATTGAACTGAGTCTGTGTCTGTATTAGGGTATTGATACCTTAGGCCCAAACTGATGTGAATAATCATTTAAGAAAAAAGTATAACAATAATATTTTTTACCAAAAAATGCAAATGCCATTACAGTGTCAAAATCCTTCTCACTGTTGACAATATTATCAAAACTGGTCTGTAGACCAAACGTTCTTGTCAGTGACAACATTTTAACAGATGCTGATTTCTTATTCAGTTAAGCCATTTTGCTTCATTGATTTTGATGTGTGACTATGCATTTTAACAAGCTACTTAACATCATAGATGGTGCTGAAAAGGCCAACACTGTAGATGTGCACTTTAATTAATAATTCATTAAATGCATTGTTTGGCATTTTAATATTTAAGGAAAATAAAAAGTGAAGAATGAGCATCCCGGTGGCTTAGGGGAATACCAAACAGGTAGAGCAGAAATGAAAAAAAGAAAGATAATTTCGAACAAGACAGATGGGTTTCTGATTTTGGGGATAAAAATCTTCACACTGAACCATATCGAGTGTGTAAATATTTGATACACAAACCATGAATTACCAGTTTAATATTTATCAACTGTTGTTGCCGCGTAATCCAGGTGCTGTTGTCAATTATTGGATTGACTGATGGAGTTCTTGACACAAGAACTGATAAGGAGAGACAGGCAAACAAAAACATCAGCATTTAACATGATGGTGACGTTACTTAACAATTCGCCAGAGACATAGCCTATATATGAATATTGCACAAGCATATCTACACACAAATACACAATCCACATAATATGGAAGTCATGCAGAGAGATCCGTAGACTCAGGAAGTACTCTACAACAAACACTGCTTGAAGTGTGTTTACAAAGCTTCCAGGCAAAACATGACTTCCACACTTCTGTTTCTTCCCTTTTGTACTTCTTTCTTATTCTCTTCCCTCTTTCACCCTCCCTGTCTCCACCTCTTGCTCTCTTTCTCTTCCTCCCGCTCCATCTCTCCTCTAGCTAATTAGATCAAGACATATAGTAGCTGTGTGACAGTATTCTCAATAGAGCGCAGGGGCAATATGAATAATTGAGAAGCTATTATCCCCTGCTATTACACCCTGAACAGAGCAACAGGGTTGGCTGACACGGATAATACCACAACCACTGTCATTTGTCATCATTTGTGTCCACTGCTAATGAATCAGAAGACATCTGTTTTCTTTCTTCTATCCAAATTATTACAATTAGCAGTGCTAATATTCACTATTTTACAGTGTCATGTATTGCAGTAGATTGGGATTTGCCTCCAGACATGAAGACACAGGAAATTCTATTTGTGTTATTGTCATGTTAATGCCCTGTTGCCTACAAACAAACAAAAATGTATAGTATAAAATTAATCAAGGATGACACAATAAATCAGCTATGACAACCTTTTCTATCAGTATAAATACTCCAAAAGACGTGGTAATGCATTTATTCTTAGATGCTATAGCTAGCTGGCATTTCTTCAGGGAACAGAGATGTTAATTAACTCTGCTCATATGAACATGCCTTTGTTGTCAACAGGCTGTAATAACTTCGTAACATTTTAAAATAATAGGCATCAAAAGAAAGACTGAGGGCAGTGAGCTCTGGCCATTTGCATTAGCCTGGTCTTATTAACCTTTGTGAAAAGAGCACAGTGTCAACGCAAACAACATGGTTTGTGCAGGCATATTGGGGAAAAATGGATGAGACAAAAAGACAGGAAGCAGTGGTGGCCAATAAAACGTGATGCAGTGCCTTCAAGGGTGCCCCTTTGTGTGAGGAAATTTGGTAATGTGTCCTCCAAGTTGCCCCTTTGTGCCCCAACACATGAAGCTGTTGCCTTTTTAGTTTTTTTCACCCCTGCCCCTCAGACAGCCCGAGACCGCCACTGTTCAGCAGTCAGTATTTCCGAGTGAAGCCAGAATATGTGAACAAGGTGGGATTTAAATCAGATCCTACCCATTTCATTGGATCACTTAAAAGTGCACGGCTTTGCGCATATTGCGGCACGATATTGGGGTCAGAGAGAGATATGGAGTTGTAGAGAACTGTAGGCCTCAACCCACACCTTCCTCACCTCCACTGTTAGATAAGGAGGAGGAAGACGAAATTTATCGGTGGAAGAGCGCTAACGTTAATGAGCTGCTAAACTATAGCATTTAATTTATTCTGCCTAAATGAAGTAATGGTAAATATATCTATGAGCCGCATGTCTGTAACTTAGTTACAGTTGGTGCATCAGAAATGATTAAACCAGATGGGACATGTAAATAAATATGAACAAATAAGTAACACGGCTTCCTGCCTTACAAAGTTAGCAACGTTACTGTGAAATCTCAAAGTTGTGGACAGTCATGTAGTATTAGATGCACTCAACAGCAGTGTGTCCACTAGGTCAAATGATTTCTCGTAGCTTGCTTTAGATAGAGTTAAAGAGTGCTGGTAAAGGGACAAACTACATGTGAATATGCTACATTAAAAGTAGTTATCATGGCAGATTATGTGTAAGGTAAAACACATGCTTATTTTCTGTCGCTCTCTCTGCATTACAGATGGCTGAAAATGATGCACCTTCTAGCAAATAAATATTAATGTGCAATTGTTTACATGTTCAGTTGTTGAGACAGTAATCCAAGAAATGTCTGTGAAAAATAAACAGGGGTGTGACAAGATCTCATGCCACGAGATCTCGCGAGATTAAATTGTGACGAGATATCTCGTCAGGTAAAAAGCTGTCCTGCAAGACTCGCACTATTGACATTTTTAACACGCTGTCAGTCAAGCCACACATTAATTTTCTCACGCAGTGAAATACAAATGTTTAACTGATATGATAGACTCGCGGAGCTAATCAACTCCTCCCAGCTGATGCCACACCGGCGTCCGCCCTGATAGTAATCAACCGCACCGCTCATGCTCTGAGTCCAGACAGCTGTGACTAGCGGTAACTAACTGGTAGGGTTTTCAGCATAAACATCTATAAACTGAAGCGCAACCTTGCTCTGTTTAGGACTGTCAGTTGTACGGATTTGTGGTGAAATTTCTGCCTGATCACAAATGTTTCAGTTACTTTCGGTTTCATATGCAACATGCAGTCTCAAACTGCGTCGGTCAAATGGTCTGAAGGGGATAACGTTACTTCAAAAAATGGCCATAAACATGTTCATATAAGTCATTAGATATTTCTTTTTAAAAAGTGTTAAAATCTCGTCTTGATCTCCTGATTTGATTCTTGTCTCGTGGGTTAAGTGTTTCGTCACAGCCCTAAAAATAAATATAAACAGTAGATAGCAGGGAAAGCAATTAAATGTTAATTACATGTTAAAATAACACCCTTCTGACTTTGGCACAGCTTATTAAGCTACTTGTTCCAAATACTGAAGGTCCTTTCTTGAACTAAAAGCTGATTTACTTAAATTATTGATATGATATAAATGAAATCTAAACAGTTTAAACAGAAAGTTTGATTTGGCCTGTCATCAAGTTAGTCATGGACAAACTAAAGGGGACAGAGCGTTTTCTGTCAGGGCCCCGAGGCTCTGGAACAGCCTGCCCGAGGAAATCAGGTCGGCTGAGTCAGTGAACTCTTTTAAGTCCCTTCTTAAAACATACTTTTATAGGAGAGCCTTTCCCGATCTTATTTGACTTTATTTTATCCCTTTTATTTTATTGTATTTTACTAATTTTATATTAATTTTTCATGCTCTTATCTTGTTTTTTTGTATTATTATTTACACTTGTTAAAGCACTTTGTAACTTGTTTTTGAAAAGTGCTCTACAAATAAGGATTATTATTATTATTATTAATTAAGGCTAGTTAGCAACTGCTGAACTGACCTGCCATTTGTCATTTTATAAAGCGCTTTGTTAGTTAAGGTAGAAAAGGGCTCTATTAATGCAGCCCATTTACCATATGTGAGCAAAATGTTCCCACTGTGCATGCCTGTATAAAGTGCTTTTAAGGAGATGCAACAAATCCACATGATCATGATGGACAATAGGCTGCTTCAAAGGGAAGCCCGGATTAAATCACCCCGTCATCTCGGCCACTACAGGACTCATTATGTAAAACTAAAAAACTTTTCAAAAGTTCGAAGTGACAGTAGTCGGACATTGCATTTTTTTGTGAATGAAATCTCCTTATAGATTCTGCTTAAAATGAAAAACACACCCATACACATGCGAATGGTGCTGAAAGAAATCCAATCAGAAAAGGTATTTGCTTTTGGTAATGGGGGCAGAGAAGAATTTGACACTTTTTTTTTATCTTCTTTCTCTCTTCTATTTTCCTTAAATCATTTTTTTTTCTCTCTCCATTATCACTCTCTCTCTTTTCCACACCGATTCATTTTATGTCCTTATATCTTCACCACTTTTTTCTTTCTGTCTTTCTGTTTGCACCTGTTCTTCAGCTCAGACGCTGTTCTTTTTCCATTTTCTCTCTCACAGCCAAAACACACCATGATACACCAAGCCATATGGCAGAGTGGAGGTGATATCAATTTAACTGGCAGGTCGAGAAAGTGTGTGTGTGTGAATTAGACAGAGTGCTGGTCTCTGGAACCCATCAACCCCGCAATACTCCCTGTTAAAGAGCAGCCATGTATAACCAAACAATCCTTTACACACACACATACACAGAGACTGAAGCTGAGCTTATGACACACAAAGAGAAACAGAGAGTTATCAAGGCATATATACACTGATGAAGTATTTACCATTGTGGTCTCTGGATACATATGTGTGCAAATGTGTGTGTTTTGCCACAGTCCTGAGGACAAATCCACATCTTATGTGTTCACCAAGGGCCGGAGTGTTTATGCATGTTTTAGCCAATTTATCCTGCATGCAATTTTACATAAGTGTTTTAAGTTTGTTTCTACCTTCCCGTCAGCCAACGGTTTCTACTGATTTCTCTACATTACTTAAAATAGATAATTCATCACCGTGATTAACATGTTTCCTTTTGGTTCTGTCAAGATTTGATTGATATAAGTCTGTGCTGCATTAGTGTGCAAAAATAGGGGTACAGAACAAAAATCAGACATTTTTCTTCTGTTGTCCATTGAGCAATAAAATTAAGATGCTCACTATCTGCGATGGCCTGGCGACCTGTCCGGGGTGTATCCCGCCTTTCGCTCAATGTCAGCTGGGATTGGCTCCAGCCACCCTGTACGCAGGATAAGCGGTTGACAATGGATGGATAGATGGATGGAGATGCTCACTATGATGGACTGCCTTACTCAAGCAAGTGTCAGCAGCCTCGAGTGCAGAGTCAACACTACTATGTAAACTTTGTAGTTTGTTTTACATTACACTTGGAACTTTAATTTATATGTTTCATTCTGTGGGTTATTTGTATTTTTTTGAAAGCAAAAGCCACAACAGACTAGTGACATAAATTAATACAACAGACTTTTTCATTTTTTATTAAAAGAATAAAGTAGGGCTGCAACTATCGATTAATCTATCGATTATTTAAATGAATAACCGACTATTCTGATTATGAATCGCAAATTGACACAATGCCTCTCATTTAGCTATTAGCCTTGAAATTAAACATGAGGTTGTTTTAGGCATAGTGCTAATTAACAGTCAAGACAATAAAATAAATACTGCTTTCAAAAATGCATCTTTTAATGAACATTTCTGCTGCAGCAATAGAAAGTTCCACTGAATTCACGTTCTGAAAAGCAGCTGATCTGCTGTATAGTGACGGAGCAATTTACAAGAGGGGATCAAAAATAACGATTTTGTAGTAGACAGCGTTTCACAACATTTATATAGTTTCCCCTAACTCAGCAATTCACAAAACTCCGTGATTTTTCAAGGGCAGCCTCACGCACAGATAGGAGAACTGTTTTCTGTTCTTTAGAAAGTATTAAATTGTCCGGTGTTGTCTAATCTTGCGCACTCGCCATGAGCGATGCATCGTTTATGATTGTAAAGTCAGGGCACATCTGGAATGTGAGCGCAACCGTTGTCTTTCATAATTATGTGCTACTCACAACACCATTACTGTAACAATCAATCAAATTGACCAACTGTATAGAAAATGTTTCAGCTCATAATGTGAAGTAACACGGCTTTAACGTGAAGCTTGCTCGCTAACTACCTTACCGAGACGAGTCTTCATCATCCACAGAGACACGACGTTACGCGCCTCCTCTTCAGATGCTCCGGTGTTTCCAGGAGAGCTCAGCTTTGCTGCAGTTCACGACCTTTCTGGCTGAGTGAAGAGTGAAATGCTGCCACGCTCTGATGTTGTTTTAGTAACTTTAATGTTACTGTTCACATCAATTTACTCTATTAAGCTGACGGTGTCGCTACGGCCTGATGACGTCATGAACTAATCGATTTTTTACGACTACATTGATTAGTTGTTGCACCCCTAGAATAAAGTAATGTATGCTATCACGTGTGAACTAGGTAACGTGCATGATTCTATCCATGACTGTTAACACATTAATAATTAAATCGTATTGATGCTTCCACATTCACTGCATCCATCAAGTTTATGTGGAGCCAACAGCAAGTGAAGGCAGCATAAAATCAAATTTGTCCCCTTCTAATCCAAGTAGTGGTAAATGTCCGACATAATACCTGTGGTGCTTGTCAGTGTTATCATAAATGTAAGGGGATGTAGTCTGTCACAGGACATGTGCTCCTATAAATACTGAGAAAATGTCCTCTGGCTCTTTTAACATACAGTCACTACCATCAGTTGATAAGGAATGACTCACGCCTGCTCTAATTCTAGCTTGTAACTAATTTGTATGGTGCAAACCATTTTTATGAACCAATGCTACACCTGCAGATCTCCAAAAAATGGAAAAATACACTGAACATTATATCATAAAGTAGACTTTGGAATGAAAACTGCTTTAGAAAAAAAATTTGGGACAGTGTGCCACCATACCAAGACTGGCATTATGTGGAAACGCTGCAAAAGCTATAAGAAAATATTAAAAAGAAGATTTCATCAGCTTAGTTAGGCAAGTTGCACTACAGCTGCTGAAAGTACCAGAGCAATTTACAGACATTAACGTTATAAAGTTTTATTTCTCTAATTAATTCTAGATTTGGTACAAAATATGTGCACAGGTAAAATATTTTTTCTCAAACAAGAAGTCTGGATATGTTTGAATGTTTTAGTTAACTGTACCAGGATAACAGGATTGCAAGAGTTAATTCAGCAAAAAGATGAGATGGTGTGGACAGTTTGTTTTGTTAGCAACACAGCTGATCACTAAATAATTAAAATTTATTCAGGGGAAAAAGAAGAGTATTTGAAAGTGTTGAGAGTCTTAGGCACCATCTAGATATTTTGGGAAACTGTCAGATCTCTGTGCCACAAAGTTGCATGTGCTAATTTTTCAGTTCCTGTGAAAATCAAAACAGGATGCAACAGTTTTACAGTTATATGGGATGGAGTTGTATGTATACCTGCAGCCCACGGGTCACTTGGGAGCAG
The DNA here is from genome assembly GCF_014851395.1 of Micropterus salmoides. Classification (NCBI taxonomy): domain Eukaryota; kingdom Metazoa; phylum Chordata; class Actinopteri; order Centrarchiformes; family Centrarchidae; genus Micropterus; species Micropterus salmoides. The sequence continues at coordinate 837,872 of NW_024041150.1, forward strand.
ATGAAAGTAGGCCAAACCAGCGCTAGTTGTGCCTAACTCTGACAAAAAATAATAATAAAAAGATGCGCGATGTGAAAGGATTATTTCTGTCATGCCACAGGAGAACTACTGTATGAAAACAATTAGTCTCATTTCTGCAGGTTTGATTAACACTACCTCATGCTTAGGCCCTGAGGCCTTAGGGCCACAGGAGACAGTGCTAATTAAAACATATATCCTCAGCTTTTCACTGCTGGCTAATTAAAACATATAGCACCTTCAATCGTCAGAAATAGCTAATCTAATCATACAATACTTTCTATGTTGATTGCTTCCTAATTAGAACATATTACCTTCAGTCGTCATTGCTGGCTAATTGAAACATATACCTCCGTTCTTCATATTTGGGTGTTCTTAAGGAATACTGAAGGTTTTATTGGCTCTTATAACCCAGCAGCAAAAGGTAGAGGCAGCGCTGAAATGAGGAGGAGGAAGAGCTTTCACTCAGTCCCCATTTGCAAGAGAGTGTTATTTAAAGTGCGAAGAAAAGCTGCTGTCAATGAACTGGTGTTAACGGAAATGTTTTAAGATGTATGGAGTTCTGCTGGAGATGGTTTCCATTCAAAACTATTTTATATCACACATCATTTACATCATACATAAAACTACAACACTGCCCTTAATTGAAAATCTTTAAATATATTCAAAGATTGTGTGGGTAAAATTAACTCGGTTTCAAGTTGAGCTGAGAACTAGTTCCACTGGTAACAGATGTGTTTCATTTAATTTTGTTTCTTTAAACCATGCGTCACTCAACACAGAAACATGTGATTCTCCCAGATGATGTCACAAACCTAGAGGTTTTATGTTGGTTTGGCTGCCGTTGCTATAAAAAAGAAGCCATTCAGCGTACTTAAAGCACCTCGTCATTGAATTTGTGAACAAAATGCATAGGCAGTCCTAGTTAACTTCCCACTAACAAAGGTTTTATTTACACAGGCTTGTACCTTAAGCTTTTCTATCAAAGAACAAGTTATTTTCTGATGCATTTGTTAATCTTTTGTACTGATGATTAAACCAGAAGAATTTCACACCCATACAACTGTAGAATTACAGAAAATAGGAAAAAGTAATGGGACTTCTACTTCCAGAACTAGATTCGCCCAAATATAATTTACTCCTTAGCAACTCTATAACTTAACATTTTAGAAGATTCTTGCAGGCAGTTGTTGTGCAAGCATGTTGTCTCTTTGTCGGTAAAATAAGAGCACAGCATGTGCAAGATGGTCAACAGCCACATGCTTAGACATGGAACAACAGAATTGTCACACATTAAAATGACATGTAAAAGGAACAGAGGTATGGATTTAAAAAATTACCATCTGACCACACAGGCTAATGTGCATCACAGGTGTTATTGTTTTGTCAAAACTTGGTATATGAAATTCTATCAGGTTTTGTTGTTCATTTCTGGAATGCATCTGTATCTGTATGATGCTGGGTCAAAGTAAACTGAAGATTTAGTTACCATCCCATCTAAAATGTGTATCTGCTTCTGTTATCAACAGTTCTGATTCTCATTTTCTAACCTGCCTGTGCGATGTGTCCTAGAGCAAGACATTGAACACTGTAGCTGGATGTCAGCTGCCTGTCCAAACTGCACAAAATGTAAAATTATAACATTTTTGATGAGGATTTTGTGACGCTGATAAGAAACTTCAGGTATTCAGGAAAATTTATCAATATATTTAGAGACACATTTACACCTACTGGTAAAATGTAGTGTCTGGCACACAGTGAAGTCTCAATGAATATGGTTTGTTCCCATGAGAATGCTTTTAAAAGGTCGTCAGTAATTACTACTCATGTAAACTTTTACGGTAAGACATTAGCAGGTGTCGTGAAAGGTCCTTCTAATTATACAAATGTCCCTGCGTAATCTGTGTGTACATAATCTGTGTCTAACATTGTATGAGGACTTCAATCACAGAGATACTGTGGCTTCCTCCAAGAACAAACACCTTGAATTATTCAGTGAATTCTAACATTTAATGCGTCTAATGGTAATTCTGTCCTCGATTCATCATTTCTGTTTGTTTTACCGGATGAGGAAATTCACATCCACTGTATTGATATTAAAGCGTGTGTGATTATCTTGACTCTTCCAGTTGGCTAGAGGGCTTTTAGTTCTGCGACTCCGCTCCCCATTCATCAGCTAATCACAGGCTGTAAATCTCAGCTGTTCATTCTAATATCAACACTACCCTCATGCAAAATAGAGAAGCAATGTTTATGCAGCACTCTAATGCCAAAGGCAGTCACGTGTCCCTGATTTGAAGAATCATTACATTATCCCGGGGTTTACATAACAAAATGGCAGATTTATTAAAACATGAGAAATAAAGTCCTATTAACACCAGTGTCTTGCTAACATATGCATAAAATACACTGACTGTTTTTTTTGTTCTCATCGTTATGTAATGTAGTGTATTACATTTGTGTAAAACACCTTCCAAACTAGGACCAGATGAAACCGTGGATGATGTATTTATTTTAAGACAAATGGCTGGAGGTTTTGGCTGTACGCTGACCACATACTAATGTTTACAAATGCATTATAAATATGCAGCTTGCTTCCTAAATTTGTAATTTTTGTGTTTCTGTATATTTTTATCTGCTTTCAAAGAAGTTTAAAATAAACTATTTGAACATTTTGAAACAAACTGAGTTTCTTTACTGAAACCTCATTAGTTGCATGTAGCTACTCAGTAACAGGTAGCACTGATGGCTGTTCACACAAGTCCTTTGAATATGACAGGCCTATATTTAGAAAACCCCGGCATGGAATATCTTAAATCCTGTGTAATCCAGTTATGCTTTTTTAAAAAGGCTGGTTTGCCATAAAAGCATTTGAATAAGATAATGCAGGGTTAAAATCAGCTGTTAAATTTTCCTATAGGGAATCCAGCTACCATTCTCTAAGAATAGTATTCATTAACCTTCTCTCCTCTCTGCTTTCTCTTCTTATATATCTCCATTTTTCTTCTTTCTCCATCTCTCCCACTTCTTTACACCCGCTGCCATCTCTGTCTTGCCATTTTCTTCATCATTGGATACTTTCAAAAGAATCTTTTTAACAGTAGTATTGGCTAAGTTGTATTCAGTACAGTCTTTTACCTTTTCATTCAAACAAAGCTTTTTTGATAAAAAATTAATTAGTGCATATTTTTATAGTAGCTTCAGTCAGATGTTTTTCTTGAATCTGATTCATTAAACAAAATAGACGTATGTGACAAGTGATTTCCTCTATGCCAAAATTTGGATCCTAGTGATTTCACATGGTAACAAGAGATAGTCAACCTAATTACAACATTTAATTGATTCTAACATGCAGACAGTAAATTTCCCAACATTTCGGATTGCATCAACAAAGCTTCTGACCATTAATTCAAAACTGGTCTATACATTAAGTCATGTATGTTTCCAATTAAATGCTTAATTAGAATCACTTTAATTAACCAGTTATGTGCGGACATACGAGGAATTTGACTCCAGTCTTACATTGCTCTCAATGTACACACATAGAACAAGCATAAACAAACAGGACAACATGCTAAACAAAAGCAGACAAACTACCATGCACAGATACACATACACACCAACAGCATCTGTAGACAGCAAGACAATAGTGCAATAAATCAGTGTTGAGTGCAAAATATGCAAGAATAAATATTTTTATGTACATGGGGTAGGTGCATTTGATATATAGTAGTATGAGCAGCATGAGCAGATGTGTTTTAGGTGATGATATTTATAAGAGAAAGTCAATTACAACAATGATAAATAAATAGTATATTGTTTATATGTAAATCAGATGTTAGAGTCAAAGTTTTATTGTACAGGGATTGTTCCTGATCCTGTGGGGGGACCAAAGTTATTTTTATTTCGTTTTAACTTATTTTTAATTAGTTTTTAACGTGGGTGTGCTAGTTTAGTTTGGTTTTTTTTGAAAATGCTTAGTTTTAGTTTAGTTTTTATTAGTTTCAGCGTTAGTTTAAGTCTTTGTCGCTGCAGGATGCCAAGCTCAGTTCAGATTAGTTCAGTCCCGTTAGTGTAGTAGAAAGTAGAATACAAATAATGCAGATTTGTGAAAAGGGACGCCCTTTTTTAAGCTATCTGAAGCTTGTACATAGGGGCCCAAACACTAAGCGCATACATACACACATATATACATACTGTATATATATTTGAAGTACTAACACATTGTCTAAATAGATACTTAAAATAAATGAAGCATATGCAATCTACAGTAACCCTACTGCCCAGTGGTCCCAAGAAATTCATTACATCAGTCATCATTCATTCATCATCATTCTTGGTTAAATAGGTGAAATACAATAAATGGACGTGGAATACAATTGATGGACAGCTAAGGAATTGGAAGATAGTGTAGCCCCCCTTGCAGCCACAAACAACAGCTCCCTAGCACACTGAAGGCAAGTATGACTGGAAAGCAGTTATATTAAAATCTAAACCTTTATTAATCAAAAAACAGGTATTAAAACAATGTGAAGCACAAAGAGACAGGTTGGCTGAGATATCAATGTGCCCATAAAAACACAAACTAGCTGACATGCAGTAGATATAATGACCAGCAAACACGTTAACCCAGTGCTAGGGTAGTTCACAGACAATGTACTAGGGGCAAGTTCATCTCATATGGCTTAGTGCTCATGCAAGATGAGCACTAAGCCAGACCATCAGAACAGTTGTTGCATTCATTATACTTTGTACACATGTATGTATAAAAGATAATATAAAACATGTTAAATCCCACCAACTACGCAGCCGATCTCTATCTGTGTCTCCCCGACTATGTTAGCCTGCCCTTAACGTTACATGGGGCTCTCTTCGTAACAGCAGTCGCCACCTGCTACGCTGCGGCCTGATCGCGGCTCTCTTCACGGATAAAGCAGTGAGCCACATGACATGCAGCTTGTAAGCTCTTCATGCAGAGGACAAAAGCAAAACACATCCGTGGCTTACCAACAGGTGCCTATCGGCTACTCACCGTGCGCACTGCTGAACTGCCGGTCCAGCCAGACCAACTGCCCCGAAACGTCAGTTCCACCGGCTTCATCTCCACTCGAAATGTAGGCTAATGCAGGTCCTATGAAATTAATTCATTAATTATAAAAAACTACGGACATTTTCTCTTTCATGTTGGTTAGTTTTAGTTAGTTTGGCAAACCGACAAAAGTTATCGTTTTTATTTTTATTTTTATTTCAGTTAACAACAATGTTTTTTCACATCCAGTTTTCATTATTTCGTTCGTCTTTGTTAATGGTTAATAATAATAACCTTGGTAGAGACATGGCTGTTGAGCATGGGGAAGGGGGCAGAGTTGCTGGGCTCCTCCTAATGTCCATGGTCATCTCCACAGTTTTGAGCGTGTAAAGCCCAGGTTGTATGCAGACTCATCACCGTCCCCGGATGAGTGATGAGTGATCTTCCCCAGCCTCACCTGCTGCCTCCTGTCGGTAAGGAAGTTTGTGATCCACAGGTGGAGACTGGCGCACTGAACTGGGTGAGTCTGGTGTGAAGAATGTCCAGGATGAATAGGACCCCTGAGTCCCTGGAGAGTCATAGTGTTGCAGGATGTAGTGCAGTCTCGTGTTTACATCATCATCCAACCTGTCACACAGCTCCATCTGTTAAAGATCAATGTGGAGGTTGGGCTGGGCTGTGCTGGTCAGCACAGATTTGTTCAGGCAGGATGGTCACACTCCATCTGATCCTGGTGCCTTCCTGATCTTCTTTCTCAGAGAGCTGACACACATTCTCTTTACAGATCCTGAGTGCAGGTGGGAGGTCAGTGGGGAGGGTGGCAGGGTGGCAAGAGGTGTAGGTGGCTGTTTGATGTTGAAGGGGTGTGAATATGGGCTTGTCAAACCTACAGTAAAACACATTCAGGTTCTCCACAGTGAAGGCAGGTTGTCTCTTGTGGGTGATAACCTGCAATCCCTTCTGCACTGACGCAGGGACGTTGGCTGAAAATCTTCTGCCAAAAAGAATAGCTGGTCTTTGCTGCTCTGACCTCTGTAGGCCTCCTCTTTGGTCTGATGAAGTTGCCTGAGTTTTGCTGTAAACCAGTGTTTGTGTCTGTGGCTGAAACCTCAAAAACACTCCATTCAGTACAGTTAAAGCATGCCTGTAGTCCCAGCTTTGACTCATTGGTCCATCTCCTCACAGTCTTAACAACAGGCTGAGCAGATTGTAGTTTTCCCGGACAGCTCCTCTCCACTTTGAGGTAATGAAATCCCAGCAGGTGAAGTGAGCTGTCCTTGATATGCCCACGGAGGCAGGTTTCAGTGAAGCACAGGGCGGCAGATCTGAAAAAGTCTGTATTTGTTCTGTCAAGGAGCAGCAGTTCATCCATGCTGCTTGGCCAGAGGGTGGACATTTGCCCGATATACTGACTGGAGCGCAGAGTGAAATCCCTGCTGTCTCAGATTAACGAGCGCTCCGGCTCGCTTCCCTCTGCATCTCCATTAAAAATCCAATACAGAGATGCTGCTCCTCCAACTAAAAACTCCGGAAAAGTTTCAGGATCAACAAAAAGTCCAATGCTTAAAAGCTCTTATCTGGTAAATGTGACCAGAGAGCGAGAGAAGAAAACAATAAACAAAAAGTACTAGAGAGCGCAATAACAAGGTGGCAGTCCGCATCTTAAATGGGTCAGTAATGGATGATGGTGTCAATGTTAAAGTAAAGGTTTGACGACCTGCACATTTTAAAAAGTTAAGTCTGTATATAAAGCATGTCCAAGTCAATCTCTTTGAACGAACATATGTCAAATATGTTAAGCACCTTTAATACATTCTGTTTCATGCCGTTAAGTATGCTTTCTTTGTAGTTCCCACAGGGAAGGTCCTCCTGGTCTTTAACTTGCATCACTTCCCTTCTCAAAGACAGCTAGGTAGCATTGGAGCAGCAAATCTGCAAATTTATGCCATTGAATGTCGCCAGCTTAGACATTCATTGAACACACTGCATATCTTGAACAATATCAAGACACTGAGAGAGTGAGCTCAAGGTCTCATGTACGTAAAGAGTAAATAATTAAATGTAAGCCGTCATGATTGAATCATAAAATCTAATATTAATATTGTATTCCAGATATAGCTTAAGATCCTTTCACAGATACCTAAGGGAACCAGGCTCATTAAACCAGAACTATTGTTGAGCAGACAGAAAGAGGTCTGTGCCTTATTGTATTATGAGTCCACCTCTAAGAAGTCAATCTCTCTATCTGCAATAGAAGATAGAAGCTTTCAAGATAAAGTTTGATTTTAATGGTAGCTTTGGGTTTAATTAAACAGACCAGTGTACTGCTGTGTACTGAGGGCTGTATACCTAATAATCTCATAAATAACAGCGCCACAAAAGAAAATCAATCAAAAATGAATGTAAGAATGGATGGTATTAGTCATTAAACAGACTCAGCAGATCACTAGTCAAGTACACTTTTGGTTCAATTAAAAAAAAGGTAAAAATTGCAGTACTGTGGTTTTCATTTGAGGCAACAATATACCCTTCTATAAAAAGGTCACCCTGAGGCTAATTAGCATAAGCTGCTGTCTCTTCAAAAGCATATCTTACATCCCGTTCAATAGCTACTACTGGTAACAGGGTTAATTTTAAGTCAGGGCCTTATTGCAAGTGAAGGACAACCAATTGTTATCACTGAAAACAAAGTGTTTCTGTCAAAATTATCAGGCTCAGTTAGACAGTGCATGTTAATGGTTTTTTAAATGAGTCCTGTATTGTACACTGGACATATACATTACAAACACAAATAATTACAGGTACAAACAGGCAAGGAAAGTGTAGAAATCATACTAAAATTGGAGCCAAAACTGTTAAAAATCCCCCCCAAAAAACAAAACAAATACTTCAATAAAAGCCAGCAAAGCAGACAGAAGATTGTCTACCCTGTAGACTACACACTGTATTCAGTCCAATGCAGCGAGGACTGCTGGCCATATATTTGGGGGTAGACCAAACAACCTCTAAGCAAGCATGTGGCCCCAACCATGGGGCCTACTCCAGAAGTCAAGACAAAGCAGTCCATTTAAAACTAGGTTTTAAATGGACGGTTTAGAGGAGAGCGATGTACATAGGGATGTGCAATATGACGAGAAATATATCATTTAATGATGGTAAAACGTCAGTCATTAACAATTATGCTCTATTGTTTATTTCATTGTGTCGCAAATTCCACCCTTTAATGTAATATTTCTGCGAGGGGACGGCACGTTGCACCACAGTGAAGCTAGTTTTATGTTGGACATTCAACTGCTATTGAACATCCAACGCAAAACTAATATCCAATTTGAAACCAACTTCACCGCGGTCCATTCTTCCACATATGCCAGTGTTGAGGAAAACAAATTTGCATTCAGAATAAACAAACGTGGACAGTGAAGTTTACTCATAACAATACTGAACAGGCGGGATCAGACCATGCAAGCTAAAACGAGATGCTCATATCAAAGTCTGTTGAGCCTCGCGACATTATTCCAGCCGTTCCAGCCATGATGTGTCCGTCAGGTAACTTTTAATGGCTTGCCCACGGGCATCCAGGTTACTTTCCAGTTCACCAAGACATGCTGTTGTGATGTTAGCTATAGCAGCAGGAGAGCTGTGAGTATCGCTGTCTGGAGCTGCTGTAGTGCTCTGGGACTGTCTCGTCCTCTCGTTAGCTTTGCACCAGCAAGTAGCAACAGTTTGCTAATCCACAACCAAGCTAATATTAGTTACATTACATGCTGTGTCGTTGTTCACTCTATATCATGGTATTTGTCATGTTATTGCATTTCTCCAGGATCGCACAAGTTACCCCACCTTCATGATGCAGCAAAAAATCATGAGTTAATGTTGGAAATTAACTCAGTAACAGTAACTCATGATATTTTATTGAATTTACAACAAATGTTCAATATCGGGATATATATCGTTATTGGGATATGAAATGACCTATATTGGGGCTATGAATTTTTTGTTATATCGCACACCCCTAGATGTACATATATGAAACAGAAAAACAGGTTTGAAGAGGGCTATATCAAACTGAAAGAACCTGAATTGATTGATGCTGATCTAACACGTTACTTATCAGCCTGTCCTGACAACCCTTTTCAGGCAGTTTAAGATCCATACCTTGATTGATGTGACTCCAATGACTCTCACAATACAGCCAAGTGGAATTAAAACCTACATGTGACCTTAAGGTGCATGCAACCCTACAGAGTTTGTGACACTCCACTAGTCAGTCAGAACTGAAAAGACCTTTCGGATGAGAGGCGAAACATCTTCAAGAATCTAAAGAAAGCCAGATGCCACTGACTTTTCAATTCAATTCTAGATATACCACAAACGGTATGACTGGGCATACACAGAAATAGACAATAAGGTAATTTTATGAAGAGCTGAGAACCATGGAAAAGATAACTGCTCTTCATGAGGTTTGGATTTTGTGTGTGCACATTACCTGCTGGTTAAATATTGCAAGTTTAAACCTCCATTGTGGGCTGACTGTATACTGCATAATTAATAATTTAAAAGATGTGGCAAAACATAGTGAATTTTAATTGCTTGGTCTTAATTTTCAAATAAAATAGATACTGCTGTGCTTTACGTGTAAACCTTCAAAGCTTTAGGGTAAAAGGAAAAGGTTTTTTCACAGAAACATGTTAAAAGGAGATGGGAGAGATGAAAGATCAATTATAAACCTCAAGGTGTTTGGTTTACATTAAAGAAGGAGTAAGAAAACGAAGTGTCCAACAATCAGTTCAGGTGAAATGAACTTAACTACAGGTATAAAAGCAGCCTTACAGATACAATTTATCTTTCATAAATTCTGAATGCTCTCAAGTTGGATGATGCTTCACTTGTCTTTTTCTTCCTTCCTCTTTGTACACACACACACACACACACAGATGTTGTTCACATGTATAATAAATCACTGACGGATGATTCTACAGCTTTTTATTTTCTCCCCCCTCTCACGTTATTTCCTCATCTCTCATTTTGTCTCATCTCAGTGATAATTTCCAGCATTGTCCCATCTGGATAAACCACAAAACATCAAACAGACACATACATATGGTCTTGTCATGTTGAAATCTGTAGTGTGTGTGTGTGCGTGCGTTCTGTCAGTTTTGATGCATTTATGATTTATTGCCTCATGTCTCTAATTTATCACATTGTCATCTCACACATTAGGCACAGGCACACACACTCACACAGAACACATTAAGTGGACATGTTATGTATCCAGAATTGGGAGTTAAACATGGAAAACAAATACCACAAATTGCAAGATAACTTTCAAAAAGAGACGGCTTCTGTGTTTTCAAAGGCGGAAATTTTTCAAATGTAAATTTTCTCTGTCCAAATGTGAAAAATGTGTGTGATTTACTCTAAAACAGGTTACAACTGCAGGCTAAATACTTTTGAATACACTGAAGTCTTGAAATCAAACTGACCCTTCACTGACTACTAATTAGCCACAAGGGTGAAAACACACCAGCTACATCTCATAATATTATATCACGACACTTGCAGGTAAAACATGATACTTGTCATTTAGGCTGTGCACTGTATATTTCTAGTAATTCTGGTTTAGGTGTATTCAAGAAAAACATCTAGTAATAATATGTTGAGTAAAAACAAAACAAACAAGGACTGATGTGAAAGAATCCTACTACACCATCGTTGTAAGTTTGAAGGTGTGAGAACATCAATCACTCAATGTAATGATTTTCGCTCAACATCTTTGGCTATTTGAGTCAGTATTGACTGAATTACCAAGAACGGATACTAAGGTAGCAAAACATGCACAGGAAATCTAAATGACATTCATTAGACTAGCAACGGCCAGATTGCAATCCACACTCACCTGTTTAAGATGCCTCGGTAAATAAAAACCTTGTACATTTGTTTCCTTTATTTCTCGCTCTCACTCCTGGCTGCCTGCTGCTTTCAGGCCAGTAGATTTGGTTTGAAACTGCACCATCTATGGCTTTAATTAGAAACAAACCAATTTCACCCTCTACTCAAACACAAGATAGGTTGGCTACAATAAAGAAATGCACATTCTGTTCATGTTCTGCCTCCTCTTCATCCCTTTTTTCTGTCTGCCTCCTCACCTTTCTTTTCTTAGCTTAGACAAAAATACATGTAAATTGAATATTTCTGTCATTGGTGCAAGCGTGTTGAAGCTCTCTCCCACTGCCAGCACGTCAGGCTCTCTGTTGTGGCTTTCAAAGTTATTGCCAGCACTAAAAGCCAAACAGCCCTGTTATTGCTGCGTTCCTCAAAAGAAACAACATTTATGAAGGTGGATTCATGATGTGGCCAAGCTAAGATGACTCAGTTATTCTGTTCTGTGTCTTGTTTTAATGCTTACTGTTATGTTGTTGGTATTTGGTAGTACATCACAGAGTGCAGTAGGTACGATGGAGACAAAAGCGAACTTGTTTAATATGCATTATATATGTAAATCACCTTGACTCACTTTTGAGAACAAATGTACTTTTACTTAAATTGCAAAAGTGAAGTGGAAACATTTAATTGCTGTCACCAGAATTGTGTAAAACTGTCACTTAAATATCTAATGATTCATCCAATTAACAGTTCGAGATGTGAGACAAAAAAAATAAAGCCATGTAATAGCTAAAAATCTGATTACTATGCATCTTTTGCTGTTTAAAAGGTTTTAATCATGCATAATTTGCACTACAGATGGCAGATGAACTTGTGTTATAAAGAATTAAGTTTAGTATGAAAGTATCAAAGATCACGGGTTTCTTTCTAGAGTTTGTTTTGCCCGACTAACTATCCAAATGTTTTCAAATGTGTATGTTTTAAAATGTTTCAGCAAATACACTCACTGGCCACTTTAATAGGTAGACCTGTTCAATTGCTTGTTAACACAAATAGCTAGTCAGCCAATCACATGGCAGCAACTCAATGAATTTAGGTATGTAGACGTGGTCAAGACAACTTACTGAAGTTCAAACTGAGCATCGGAATGGGGAAGAAGGGGTTTAAGTGGCTTTGAATGTGGCATGATTGTTGGTGCCAGACGGGCTATTCTGAATATTTCAGAAACTACTATTCTACTGGGATTTTCATGCGCAACCATCTCTAGGGTTTACAGAGAATGGTCCAAAAAAAGACAAAATATCCAGTGAGCGGCAGTTTTGAAGACGAAAATGCCTTGTTGGTGTCAGAGGTCAGAGGAGAATGGACAGACCAAGGTATGCAGAACACCATCTCTGAACGCACAACACATCCAAACATGAAGCAGAAGGGATACAGCAGCAGAAAACCAAACCGTGTGCCACTCCAGTCAGCTAAGAACAGGAAACTGAGGCTACAATTCCCATAGGCTCACCAATACTGAACAACAGAAGATTGGAAAAACGTTGCCTAGTCTGATCAATCTCAATTTCAGGTGGCGACATTCAGATGGTAGGGTCAGAATTTAGCGTGAACAACATGACAGCATGGATCCATCCAGCCTTGTATCAACAGTTCAGGCTGCTGGTGGTAGTGTAATAGTGTAGGGAATATTTTCTTGGCACACTTTGTCAAATTGTCACCACAGAAGTGAACGTGATGCCCAACGACAGAAACCAATGTGCACCATGCATCCATGTGGTGGGTTTTAAGTAAAAGGCTCAAGTCATTTCCTCTCACATGCTCACTATGCTATGCCATTTCTGTACCCACTAATACATATAATTCACAGCTGAAAGAAACAAGTAGCCATCTAGGACCATGGTGTGTTCAAAGTAATTTTGAAAAAATTAAATAGACAATGGAGGTAGAGGTAGTAACGTGGGAACACAAAAAAAAGTAATTTAAATAAATTAATCTCAAAACAACACCTCGAAAGAACTGAACATCACATTACTGATATAAAAGACTGACACAGGGTGAACTTTGTATAATTTTTTTCTGTCATAATATCAGCGTGAAAATCCTCTCCTTGTTGACTGGGTTGATATTGAACATGGCCACCTACTGCTAGCTGCCATATGTTAGATGCTTGCTGAGAGAGAATGAGCATGTGTCAAGCGTTGAACATGTTGAGGCAGAGCCATACCCGCGTTGTTCAGAGCGTGGGATGAACTATGTTGAGTCGCAGCTGGAGTTTCCTCAATAAGCAAGGTTGTTCAGTCAGCCAATCTATGCATCCATGTTTCAGCAAGCCTTCATATACAAGTCTGTCATTTGTACTGGTTATATTAATTATAATAATACATGCCAACTAAAATATCTGGATTTTTTTTAGACATGACATTTATTTTATCTTTTTATACACTGCTATATTGTTGTGCTCCTAGAAAATGTGTTCGTCACTGCGTTTCACGAGTTCAGTGTAATTTGTTTATTTTTGTCACCGTGGCAACCAACCAAGAAAACTGCCATGCGGTGATCTTCTACGGTCATGTGTGAGCTCTCCCAGCTTCTGAGTTGATTGCTCTTCATTCTCCCTCTTTGCTTAGGCAACGGCTGTAAGGATTTTTCATTGTGTAACGTTAAGTTATCACCTATTTTGAGTTTCTAAGACTATTGTGATGGCTAAGACGCTAATTAGTTTAGGCTAGGCTAAGTTAACTTTATGTTTCATTGCTGCTAGCTCGGTTGTGCTTCATTTTATAAGCTACACAGCGCTGCTTACCTTCAAACTGTGTGTTTAGCTTCTTTAATGATATAAAAATCTCATTGTACTCTTACAGTTTCACAAGATTCCCAGTAAACTTCATGGAAGTGAATCACCTGTGTCCTGGAGTTTTTATATATATATATGTGTGTGTCATGGGATGCATTTCCACTCAGTTTAAACACTCCCAAGAAACTCCAGGACACAGGTGATTCCCTTCCATGAATGTATATATATATATACACACACACACACACACACACACATACATACACACACACACACACACACACACACACACACACACACACACACACACACACACACACATATATATATACACACAGCAACATGAAAATACAAAAGTAAAAAGCTGTTAATCTTTACTTGGAAAAGTCTTATAAGTAAGCTATTGTCACTAAACAGAATAATACAATGTCTGTTTTGTATTAATACAGAAAAAAAGATGAACTCAACAAGGATTAATCACCTGTCCCAAGCCAGGATGTATTTTTCCCTGAATCAAAGACAATTTGGTTGTCAACAGCAAGATTTTCTGGAGGTTAAATATTAAATAATGTAATCTGACACCTTCTGATCTGGATATAGATTTTAGGGTTGGGGAAAT
>NW_024041150.1:852717-868725 GCF_014851395.1 Micropterus salmoides
TGATGTAGTTTTGTGTGTTTCTGTTTATCTGTTTTTCCAACCAGTTCTCACTCCCAAGTCGTCACATATGGATGCATGGTCAAGAGCCATAGTCGTCAGTTTGTGAAGCACTGAGAATCCCTTTTCCATCATAGTTCGACATCTTGGGGGAAGCCCTGCAGCATCAGTTTTTGACGGTAAAGGCAAGTATATATTTAACAGAAAAGAAAGAGTAAGGTGGTTGGGGTGGAAGGAGGGCCAGAATCCCAACTTTGAGCCAGGAGACCGGGGTTCGTGTCCCATGTGAAACAAAGTCAACATTGAATATTGTTATTTAGGCAAGTTAGGGTGTAAGTGACGTTCGTTAACTTATGTGTTAACTGTCATGTAGTTATTTAAACCCCATCCATGATCTTTTCCTAACCTTAACTAAGTTTTGTTGCCTAAACCCAACCAAGTATTTTCTGTGCCTAAACGTTTCACGACTTTAATAACGCGGCTTTCAAAATGGCGATTTTCGAAACGCTAGCGTTTTATTTTGAAAGTCTAACTGGACGTTGCATATTTATTGTTGCTAACTTTACCGGAAGTTGTATGTTTGTTCTTGCTAAGCGTTGCTAACTTGACTGCGGATCCCTAAACGTCAATAATTGACGCAAAAGGGCTACCCAAGTCGTTAACAAGCGACGACAAAGGGCCTTGACCAAGCGTCAATATGTGACGAGTCGGGGTACAGTCTGAGAACGTGTAGGTTTTTCCGTTTTAAAATCAAAAATAACTTGTTTTTTAGTTTTTTCTGATTTGGTTTTGAAATGAAAACGGGTGATCCAGCAACAGGCATATAGTACCTTCAGTATGTTATGTAAGTCACTTGACCTATGTCATACATTTAATACGTGGAAAACATTGTCTAACATAGTTTTGTTAGGTTTAGGCAACAAAACTATTGGTTAGGATTAGGAACATCATGGTTTGGGTTAAATAAGTACATTACGTAAGTCACGTGACACAAACATGTCAACTTTGACTTTTTTTCACACAGAACTCAAACCCCAGTCTCCTGAGTTTTCTTCACTCATGCATCCACACCACCACCCTCCCAAAGCGGACTTTGTCTCTTTTTTACATCACCTGACAAAAAATGTAAACATGGGTCATAAACTATAAAACAATCAACCTATAAGGCCATTTTTCTGGTGAGGACGGGCTGGCCATTAAGCTACCTTGCTAGTTACTTACCACCAATTAATGAGCAGCCTACCTGATTAGAATGAATATTGTATCTAGGAACAAAGTTAATCTGTTTAGACTGTACCTTCAGTGCACTCTGGGACATAGTCGGAGAAGGTATGTCAGACAGTTATGTAACACTATTCGTGGCTAATGATCCAGTATTAATATTGTAATATTGTCGGAATTAATGACACGCAGTACCATGATGGGGTCTGGCAGACATCACGATGCCCTCTGGTAGTCAAACAAAGTTACGATGCCCTCTGGTAGTCAAACAAAGGGAAAGGATCACACTCAACAACCAGTTAGTCATCTGAAATTACACCGACATCATTTGGCACCCTTCAGGACAAATTTGCACTTCTCCAGCAAATATTCTGTGAATGTTTAACCTCTTTTACACAGTGGATCTGCAGGCAGAGGGGTATGGCAATAACGTAGTCACATGTTTATATTTTCCTGTGCCTTGATGTGTATGCATATGTGTGTAAGTGTGACACAGTGTCCACTCTGCTCTCTGTAAAATTGCTTGATTTTTGGCTGTAATTATTTGTGTATCAACCACAGCTGCAGTATTTACAAAATGTCTATTGAACAACCAGCTGGCTGCTATTTGTCCCACATAAACACTGTCACACACTCTCACGGCATTGATATAACATAATGTAAAAGAAATAAATTCTCTGACAGTTTTGTACGCTAGGTGCCTCTAGGCTTTTTGATGTCTGTATTTTGGTTTTTACTGCAGGTCAACAATTTATGCAGAGATGCAACAGAGAAATGATGAACAATTCACAGCTCATCTAGCTCCTCTGTTTTCTTCTCACTTTTTCACAGTATTTATTGAAATTCTGCCACCCTCTTTCATTCTCTTTATTAACACACACAAGCCTGCACACGCACAAAGCGAGGCTGGGCAAGGGTGAGATTAAAATTCAGAGCATGGTTTACATAGAAATTCACTGAGAATCCCCTAAAGGATGAACCTCCTCTGAACCTCCTACATGCTCAGCTACATAGCCACACAGACTTATATACTTTCATTTACATTTGTGTTTTTAAAATTATCAGAAGCACATAAATACTGGATGATACAAACTGTGTCTGACAGAATATTTTGTCATGCCTCCAGTACCACCTACTGTGCAGTACCTAATTAAGGGTACAGGGTGTGATGGAGACAAACACCTTCAAATATGACGATTTCCAGTAACCTCAGACACATGGAACATCATTTTCTTCAAAACCTTCACTGTGCATTCAGAGATAATGGTGACTTACAACAGGGAAGAGCCACAGTCCTTGCTGCTGAGTGTCCTTGCAGCTGAGCCTACTTGTTGCTGACTGTGACAGCTCTGACTGATGTGCAGGTAATTTCGGATATACCAGCGCTAACAACAAAGATTGTTTTTGATGTGACATATATAGTCGGGTTCTGGGAACTATTTTGGTTGAATTCAAAACATGTTTCTTTTTGTTGAGCTTTAAATGCCAAGTTTGAATGAACTCAACTGAACTTTTGAACTGAACTTATTCTACTAGGAAAGTACATTGGGTTTAAATACTGAATTATGTAGCAACAGCTGCTAACAGCTGCGGTAACATTATGCAAATCTAAAAACAGGTTGATACACATTTCCCTGTTAGCATGAGTTACACTACACGAACGTGAATTTTGTGTTAGACTCATAACATGTACGTTGTTTTGCACGTTAGAGCTTCCATGATGACAGCATTGTTGTCTCTGATGAGGACTACACTCCAGAGCCAAGCACAGACCCGGGACACGACCGGGGTCAAGGCGAAGCAGAGGAGGGAGGGCTCCCAGGGTCCGAGGAAGAAGAGGCAGAGGACGGGGAGGATGAACTGCAAGTCAAGGAGCTCATATTCTAAGACCTGTATCGAGCTTCACGCTCCAACAACGGTATATGAACATATATATATATATATATATATATATATACACTGTATATATAAATTAGTATATTATCTTCCAGTGTACTCAAAGTTTCTCTGGTGTTTCCCCCTAAGCCTTTTGGGTGTCAAAAATAAAGTGCTAAATAAATGCTAAATGCTAAATAAATTTAATCAGTCACTATTTTTTTATTGTTGTTTACTGATACACCACCACTAACTACAGCTCTGCTTCAGCCATTGGCTCATCTGTGTTATGTATGTTGAACTGGCATGTAATGGACTCAGAAGTCCTGTTAGAGAACAACAAAGTCCTGTTCAATAGAAATATCTGATCATGTTGATGAATGTTCTGTCCTATTACAGCAATCTTTCCAATTTGGGGTTTTTAACAATTACATATTCCTTTACAGGACAGAATTGAAGGACTTTGGACAACATCCAGACTACTGTGTTTCCATGCGCCACACATGGCTGATCTTCCAGAACCAGGACAGAGTAACAGACGCAGCATAGAGACAGTTTGTAGTGTGGCAATATGGAGCACTTGGTCACAGAGTTGAGATATTGAGTTGCTGTTTCTGGAAGAAATGTGACCATTCTCCTGATCCACTGTTATACACCTTGTTGTATATAGCAATACATTTGGGGTAGGGACACATGAACACCATGTTGACGGGGATCATCAGGTCTCCCGGTTCTGCTTCTAGGCATCTCCTCAGTAGCAGACAACCATCAGAGGAGGAAGGTACTCTGGAGGTCTGCGATGTAACTGTAGTCTTCTCCACCTTCACTTCAAGCACTGGTGAGAAGTACAGGGTTATGGAAGAATCCAAATCTGCAGCTGACCTGAGGGCAAAGCAGAAATAAAACATGCAGTAATTTTTACTTCTGGTAAAATAAATAATGGCATAACAGCACCAATTACAGTAAATGTTATATACAATGTCAAACTAAATAATAAGTAGCTTATATACCAGAAACGCAGAAACCTGTGGACAAGTACACCACGTTGAAATGTCTTTATCAGAACTATAAAAACACACAGCTAGATCGCCACATTTGTTAAATGTCTTGTTCAAAGATATAACAGAGGAACATACAGTCAAACAGCGCTTGCAGACACAAGATAATATTAAACACACACACAGATTAGATACAGGGTAAAGATAGGTGTCTGCAAAATTCTCCAAGACAGCTCTCAGCTGCAGCTACATGTGTATAATATGTGTATAAAGACAGTTTCAAAAAATATGACAAAAGGTGTTTTAGAAACAAATTGCCTAATCTCCCTTTAAGCTGTAAAAATGATAATGTGCCTGTTTAGGCACAGTTCTTAAATATCATTTAGGAAACTCCTTGATGTGGTCAGCAGTGGGAGGTCACTTGTACCTGTAACTTTTAATTTAATCCAGTTTAGTTACTTTGTAAGTGTAAATATACTCAGAGCATTTATCCATTAGCAGATGATTGCTGATGTTCCACAGTGCTGCTAGGTTTTCTTCAAAAGCCCAGAGAATGTGGCTCATCCTTTTGACCATATTCAAAAACTGAGAAGCCCTCATTGAGCTCTCTGACAGTTATATTATCATAATTCAACATTCAATGTTCAGTAAATGGCATATCCTTGTACCTTATAGTATTATACATTTGACACCCCGAATTGCACTTCTACTTGAGTGACAAACTGAACTGTTGAAAATTTTCACTCCAAAGCAGCTAAAAAGCCACTTTGCCAAATGGATCTCTGTATTGCTGTGAATGAATATTTTGTAACAACGATTGCATTCACCACACTTATACAGACGGATATACACATGCTCACAAAGAACTATTATAGTAAAATGAACACCAACTTGTAGTTTAATGTGAAAGAAAGAGAAACAGAGTCAGTGTGTTGTCTAAGCTTTACGCCTGGTGAATGGACTGACGGTTATACAGGTGGCAGATTGGGGTCTGTGTATCTCACTTTTCTGAGTCATAGATACTATATGTGTCCTGAAGCTACAGAGAAAATACGACAGATGGACAGTATGGAGCCAGCACCAGTCCTGACAACACATCAGTTGGCCTGCGACCAATCTGAATAAAACAAGGCTGCTGTATTCATATCGGCGCAAAGCTGCTGCTGTGTACACTGGATATCTCAGAGACGGGTTTTCAAGTTTGCAAACTGGTCTCAGTGGACAGAAAACATATTTAAGACATCAAGTTGAGCATCAGAAACTAAAAATAACAGATTACAATCCACGTGCAATACTAGCTCCTTTATTCCTTTAACATATTTATATAAAACCCAACATATCAAAGTGCTGCCATTATAGAAAGAAAAGGACAGGTGTAAGTAATTACATTCATAATGGCTGCATTCCCTGGTGTTGGTCTTCTTCACAGGAGACATTCAGAAATGTCACTGTAGAAAAAGCACATGTGTTACTAATAACAATAATGATGGCTCCGTCCTATTCAAGTGTCCCAGTGACCTATGAAAATGTGATAGTGAAGAAACATGCTAAATACCAGGACCCTGAATCTGAAGCAGCTAAATATAATTCAGCCATCATTCATTTTATTATTTACATCTGTGCTTGCTCAAAAATGTATTCCATAAAAAAAGTTGATTATAGTATGTTATTTGTCCTGTTTGTTATTTAGGGTAAACATTTAGGTAGAAGAGATGAAGACCACACCCTAAGTTCTGTTGAATGATATCCTTTTACCACCGATGTTTTGACCAAACTATTCATTCTGTTTGAAACATAGGTTAAGCTCCTGAATACCACAAAAGTTTCTTGGTCCCCTGGGCAGAGGAAATGTTCTAATGGTCTTTCTTAAGGTAGGTTTGTCACAAGTACCAGATACAGCCTTACATGCAATGAAAAATCACTGGTGTCATCAATAAAACATTTTTTGATATTAGGTAATTAGAGCAGAACATTCAGTATTAGAAACTTTATTGAAAAAATATATTACCTTTAGTGTCATTTCTGGATGCACTGACCTGACATATAATGGTTGTAGCGTTGAAAAATGACAGTGAAGGGGTCTTGACCAAGCATCCGTATGTGATGACTATAGGAAGTGAGAACAGGTTGAATTAGGACCACATTATTTTGTCCATCTCCTGCACTTAAATTGGCACTGGGTCAGAACCTTGCTCACTGTCAGTGGTAAAATTTTAAGACAAGCAAGAAATAAAACATGTACTGTACAACTCAAATGACTGCAGAGGCATAGGCTTAACTGACTGATGTCTTGTCAAAAGAGGTTGTTCTGTAAAGGGATAAAAAGAAATATACCCACTTTTATATATAGGCAATGTTATGTAGCACTTTTTTGAGAATTTGTTAGAAGCAGAGCAAGAAAGAATTGACTTAAAGGGAAAAGCTCTGATATTTACTGTGTAGAGCAGTGATAAAAACAATTTCTACAGCATGGAACACCTTGCGCTTACAGATATTCCAAATAAATTAAAATATAGGCTGCACATGCAGTATGAAAACAACATGAATATATTATGTGCCTGGATATGAAGAACTAAAAACGTGTGGAGGTGAGTCAAGGATAAAGCAAGCAGTCAATGTAAAGAGACAATGCAGTAATAATAAAAAAAAAACTTTGGACAGAAAGTTCCAGATTAATTAACACTGTTTTGGGCTCAACTAAGCAAGGCTAATGGAAACTATTCACTCTTTCTTGCTCTCCCACTCTGATTCTTCTCTACATCTCTCTACACCCTCTTACCTGCCTCACTTCCCTCCCCCTTTCTTTCCCCTTATCCTGTTTCCTTCACTCCTTCCCTTTCATACATTCACCATCTCTCCCCATCCGTTTCCTGTCAGCCCTTCTTTTCCCTTGACTTTCTCCCTCTTTGGCCTCCCTTTCTTCCTCCCTCCCATTAGAAACATATTGGGGTGACTTGGACCATGAAATTAAAATATTAGTGAGTGACATCACCGAATATTTCCAATTCTCAGGAAGGAAAGAATAAAAAAAAAATCTGCCTTTATAGGAAAAGGTCAGGTAGAGGGCAGATTAACATTTAAAAGTTTATATGATCAGCGTAAGAAAAAGAAAATGTTAAGAGATGTTACTGTATTGTAACAGCTGAAATTATAGGAATCTTAAAATAAACATTACATTAATCATTCAGTTTACATTTCATTATTTTCAATCTTAGAAATGGAGTTCCTTTAGCTTTATTCAGTGTATTGTAACATGACAAAACACACTTTGAAATTCATGTTTGAACTAAAAAATGTTTAATGTAGTCACATTTTCTTCCTGAAATGTCAGACAGATTGAAACTACATTTGGAGGGAATTTTCAGGATCACCATCACTGAAACATGTTTTGTGTTACCTATTTATTATTATTTTTTTTTTATTAACACTGATGATGAAAACTGATTATACTATGTCCTCGTATCAGTATATTTTACAGCTGCCCCTTTTGCTTTTGGATAGATTCAGTTACCCAACGCAGTCCTGTCTCGCTTTATAGTATTTGTTTCCTTCTTTTTAAATGTTATTGCGACTCTTAAGCAGGTTGATTTGACCACATACTATACTTTGACAGGAGTCACAGATCACATGCCAATAGTCCTGCGTGCTGTCTGTAAGCAGCTTTAATTTAAAATGGTTACAAAAGGGTCTGTATTTAGTTTTCATGTTTCACAAGAGCATGTCTGTTTTTTATATTTTACAAACAAAAATTTATGTCAAGCTTTGTTTAAGTCAGAGGTTTAAATTGTTTTATGAGAGTACGTGTTCAATGACACTTATTGCAAACAGGCACATATGGGCAAGATGCAGTGCTTTTTAAAATAAAATCCAAACAATGACTCCAAATATAATGCAGCAATATTAAATATGTCTGGGTGTTTCAGCTCCCAAGTCCCCTGGGTTTGTTTAAATCCACAAGTGACCACACCTAAAGGAAACACTACACATCTGCCTTAGGTTAGAGACTGTTTTCATTTCTCCCTTTTTCCTTCTGTCTTTGTGTGTGTGTGTGTGTGTGTGTGTGTGTGTATTTTCACTGTGTTGCTATAAATGTTTGACCATAAAACGGTTCAGGATTTCCATCCAGTTTATCATCCATTCATTTCCTGGCTGGACATCCAAAGTGAAAATGAGATAAAGGGACAGCAAGACAGAAATGAAAGAGAGAAAGAAAATACTGAATGAAAGACAGAGAAAATGGAATAAAGAAAGAATCAAGGGAATAATGAAAGAAATAAAACAATAAAGAAAAAAAAAGTCAATAATGAAAGAAAGACAGAAAAAGGAAAACAGAAAAGGAAATAAAGAAATTAGGAATCAAGAACCAGGAGTGAGATGGAGTGTCAGGCGTTCAAGTAGAGTCAGGAGCTGTCTTTTCTGCAGACTCCCTCGGGGCTGATTCAGGGTGAACTGGGCAACACATGGAAACGCTTTCTCTTTGTCTTTTTTCCATTCTCTCTTTCTCTTCCTCTGTGGTCAGCACATATGACAGTGACTGACAAGATACACTCATTCCTGTCTTTCTTCATTTATGTCTCTTTTGTCCTGAGTTCCTCACTTTCTGTCTGTCTACCACAGACTTATCCGGTGGCCTTCTGTCTGCACTGACTGTCTTTTCACCAGCAAGGATTAACAATCTGAAGCTCTGCTTGCAGCCTACAGAGGCTGCAGTGGACTGCATCCACAACAGAAATATGTTAAATGGAACAAATGTCTGGGCTAAAAATGATGGTTGTGCTGAGGGTTAAAACCACATGGTTTAATATCCTTGGATTATGACTGTGCTCAGCAGTGTTGTGCAAGTTCACACTACACAAGAGCTAGCTCAAAGTTCAGTTCATACAGATTACATGAACTAGTTTACGTCCATTTCTTCCGTTTTTGTCCTTTACAAAATGCTGTGAGTTTGAGTTGGGTGGATAAACTCCACTTTTGTCAATGAATTCTTGTGATCATCATTTAATCGAAGATATTTCCCAAGGCTGGTCGGATGAATCCACTCGACCCAAGTTTTTCAAATTTGTTGAAGATGTTACACCAAAATCTGTGACCCAAACAGTAAATTAACCTCTGAGGGCTTCTGCCAGAAATGCTTTCTAAGATGTGGTTAACATTGTACAAATGTTACAGTTTGGTTAGGTTTAGGCACTAAAATTATGTGGTTAATTAATAAATAATAAATGTTATTTCTAAACGAAATGCAGCTCAAAGTTCTTACAAACCAACAAATTAAAAAAGGATAAAGTAGGGAGATCTGCAACAAAAAAAAGAAAGACATTGTAGTGTTGGTCAAGGGACATCTTTGATCGGGCTGAGGTACTACACTGCAGGTCAGGTGGTCACCAAAATAATACAACAACTATCCTCTGGGTCTATGAGTATTCAAATTGAATCTGAAGTCTGCCTCACTCAAAGTCATGATCATGGCTGTTAAAAAAAGTGTTGCAGTCTTAAGACAAATTTCCTGGTTAACTGTACAGTATAGCTATTATGGTAAATCCGGTATAATCTTTAACATTTTCACAGCATTATTCCATACTGATCGCTCTAATGATGTCTTTAACAAACACTGTTCTAATTCATAAGTTCCGATTTGCCTTAGAAGAAAACACTTGCGCAATAAAAGAAGGTTTTGCAATAAAGGGTAGGAGGGAAGGGATTATGTTTTCTAAACACCTGGAATGCTTTTAGTGAAAAACAGCTGGAGAAATAGCTGAGTTTACATCGACAGCATCACAAAAGTGAAAACCAGGAGCTGTCATTTAAAAATGATAAAATTAGATAGAACTATTAAAAAACAAAAGGCCGGCTCTCTCACAGTGGGGGCATTCGGGAGTCCCTGGGGCACATGACCATGTTGTCGGGGTGGGTTTTGGCCCTCTTCCTTGGGGATGGTTGCCTAGAGAGTGGGATGCCACAACCGTATGGCATCCCACTCTCACTAACACGCACACGCACACATACAGACACACAGTCTCACACAGACACAAACAAATTTAGGTTGTCCATGGTAGAATTATTCTTGATGCTTTTCTTTCAGTTACTTATTTAAATTATTATTCCAGCTCTCATGGCTGTGCTGTGTTGCTTAATAATTGTGCGTGACTGTTTCTTGTTTTCATTTCTCTCTTAGTTGTCTTCCTATGTCAGCTGTTTAATGCTGCTATTTGGCTGGTTGTCTTCTTTTTTGTTTTTTTGTTTGTGTTTGTTTGTTGTTTGCTTTTTCTCCACCTCAAGCCCTCCTCCCCGTTCTCTTGCAGGTTTCGTTGCTTTCTGCAATTGGTGTTTCCCTCTGCCATTTCCTGTTGTCCCGACCCCCTATCCCTGTTCTCTTGCAGGTGTTGTCCTTTCTCTGTGCTGTCTGTTTGTTCAATGTCTGTGCCCCCCCATCCCCATGTCTGCCCCCCTCTCCGGCCTGGTGACCAATCAATACATAATTAAATAAATAATAAAACAGACAAAGGAGTATATTAATACTCTCTTGTTAAAGTAAAATCTGTCTGGCACAATATGGTATCCAGCTCATCATACTCTATACCAGGCTGCTGGGCAGGACAGGTTTAAAAAAACAACAAAAAAACAAAAGGTCACTGATCACTTACCAATTGGATAGTATTATAGAGATGTTGTTTTTTCATTCTACTAGGAATAAATGTTAAAACTTTTGAAAGAGCCAGGTGTTCCATCATCATCATCATCATCATCATCATCATCATCCAATCCAGCTCTTGTTAGTGAATTACAAACCAAGAAATTGCTCTTTTAGTTGGTCAGGGATGAGTAAAATGCCCCTGCTCTTCTGTGACAGGAACAAGCCACATGAGACAAGAACTCAGTCGAGGTGAAAGTGAAAATTGGCTCCACACTGTGTTTCAGACAAAACCACTGCCTGCGTCTAATTCATGTGGGCTATATCAGTGATTAGATGGTTTCATGCCTGGCACTTTGAAGCATGTACTTGTTCAGCTTTGGACTGTCTCACAAATTTCCTATTTGTCTCCAAATGTATATGCTGAGTGTTCAAGGAAACTTAGGTAATGTGATGATGTTCAGCAACCTTGTTTGCCTACATAAGAGTTGATCATAGCTGAAAACACTGCAGTTTCTGTTTCGCTAGTGATGTGGTTTTATCAGTAAATTATATATGAGAACCACTCAAACCTTCTCTGCAACTTCTAGCTTCTAGCTTTACTGTATTTTGAAACAGTCAGTATGCATGAGAAATAAATAAAAAGAAATAAATTTGACCCAGACAGACGTGATAACTATAAACGATTTCCACTGTTAATTATTTTTAGAGGTGCTGGTAGGTGGAGCCAGGCTAGCCGTTTACCCCTGTTTGCAGTCTTTGTGCTAAGATAAGCTAACCATCGGCTGGCGGTAGCTTCATGTTTAGCTTACTGACATTAAAGAATCGATCTTCTCATGTAACTCTTGGAAAGAAAGTTAATAAGCTTAGTTCAAAAAAAATTAGCTATTATATATCCTTTTAAGTCGACTTGAAACAATTAATTTCGCTGCATCAGTCTCATCCACATCTGTCAGGATTTTTGTTTGTAGTTGTAAAGGGAGTCTGGCCCGCCACAAGATCATGACGTTCCCATATATAACCCTGCCTATAAAGGCTCTGCTGTAGGGAAGCAGCTGTCCATGAGTTCAACACCAGGCCTTTTTGATTTGCTAAAGAAATCAGTAATGTGGACAGCAATTCAAAGGTCTTATACTGTAAGTTGGCTGTCTCAGCCCCACTAACTTTGACCTCTTGATATCTCTCCACCTTCCCTGTCCTAGATGGTATCCGTCTCTCTCCTTTCCCTCTCTCACTCTCTAACTCTCCTCTCATGTCTTGTCCTTTTAACCCTGATGAGCGCCGTATGTTGTCACTTGAATATATGGGCAACACTATCTGGCTGCTGTCCATGTAGCCAATTAGAAATGCCAGATGAGTCGGAGTCTGTCCTTTGGAGACCGAGGTCACCCTGGAAACTATTTCTGTGGCAGACCTCGTTGGGATGCGCGCCCAGCCAATCATCTCCTCTCACCTTCATTAGGGATTCGGTTAATGTCAAACTGGCATTCGATTGCTCTCTAATTCGCTCTGTCATATTTGCTGTCTCTTTTTAAGCACTTGTATACCCTCTCAAACGCTCTCTCACGCACAACCCCCTTTTATCGGCTCTCCCCATTTAGTTATTCCCTTTGTCCCAGCTGATGAATGAGCTCCCCATATGCAACACTGACCTGCATCTGCCCTCTGTGTCTTCTTCTTTCTTGTACACTATTTTTTTCTCCTTACAGAGGCTTTCTACATAAAATCAGTGGTATCTAATACTGCTAATATATCAAATGCTCATGCTCTATGGGAACTACAATGAGCAAGCCTGAACTATGTGCCTGGTGAGCAACTTCCATTGGAATGTACAGATAGAAATTACATTCATATACTACTAATTTGTATATTAGTCCTAAACCGCAAACATGTTTAGGAAGAAATGAAATTACTCAAAATATCTGATTGTTTTTCTACAATATCTACTCAACTTCTTAAGCACTTACATCACTTTGTTAAGGTTAAAGAAAGGTTGTGGTCTTGGTTAAATATTGAATAGTGATTTGAAGGAAAAGACAGGACTTGATTACTTTTTTAACATGTAACTGAAACCTCGCTCTTTCCCCATCCTTAACACAGGTGCTTTGTTGCCTAACCATTGCAGGACATCTATCCTAATCTTGTGTCCTGTACAAAATCAAAGCACTTTCTTCACCAGACAAAAAAAGGTTGGCAGTAAATATAAGCCAAGTGACAAGTTACAGTTCCCATTTAAATGGAGCTGGCAAAACAAACCTGTGGTGCACTTTATAGGAGATACCAGATAGCAGGAAAGTGCCAGGAAATTTCCACTTTGGCACAAAGAGGACGCTGGTCATATTTCATATGAGAAGGGAAACCATGTAGTCTCTTTCAGGAAATTGAGATACTGACAATTTCCATCCATTAGGTTACACTGAGGACTGCTGCCACCTCATTAGCTGCTTGTTGAAAGGTTTGAGAAAAATAGTGTAAAAGTTGAAACTGATTAATCTTCGAATGCAGTAGTGAGTGATTAAATCTGGGTGTTGTTCAACACCCACGGTAATGATGCTCCGAGGTTCTCTGACATCCTGAGGTCTCTCAGTATAGGAAACCACGGGCTCACGCTGGAGAGTGAAAGATTCTGTCACAGATCATCTGTAGAGACTCATTATACTCTTCTTGTCTTAAGTTTTTAAATAATCCTCACTTTTTACGCCTACTGTATCACCCCATTTCTGTCTACTGCTCAGTGTAGCCCTGGCTTTGACTTCAGTCCTCTTCTTAGCTCACAGCATGCCCACTATGTATGACAAGTCATTAAGCTAGCTATTTTCTGTGCCATATACTTTGAATCGCTCTAACAAATGAGACTCAAAGTACATAAGAATTTAACGGCAACCTTACATTTTCTACGAGTAAACATCTCAGACACAGAGAAAATAACTGGTTGAAATTCATACTGGCACCCATTTGTGTTATTCACAGTGCATTATTAATGGGTGTTTCAGTCCCAGGGTCTTGAAATATTTTCAGTGTGTAGGTGGAAATATTATAAGCCAAACACACTTGTGGCCAGAAACTGAACTTATTGCAAGAATAATTTTTCCTTGACCACATGTGAAGAGTCTTTATGGGCATTGTAAAGTAAGTGTATCTGTTGAATCCACTTGACTTGTGGTTTTGTATGTGGTAGCTCTAGAATAAATGATCCACATGCAACTTGCAAGAAGTTTACGTGATAAAAAAATATTTTGAACTTTTGTTAACTTGCTATTCTGGACCTAAATGAACAGAAGGACAAAAGCTTGCTTGTGTACATAAGTTCTGTGACAAACTCTGCCTGGTTGATACCTTCAAATCATTATTTTATCTGAAAGGCAGTGAGATGTACAGTGGTGTTAAAAAGTATTTGCCCCGTTCCCGATTACTTTTTTTTTTTTCAGGAACAATAAAATGTTTCAGATCAAACAAATTGAAATATTAGACAAAGATAACAAAAGTGCAAAGAAAATGCAGTTTTTAAATAAAGGTTTTTATTAAGGGAAGAAATTTACCTATATGGCCCTGTGTGAAAAAGTGATTGCCCCCTAAACTTAATAACTGTGTTTGGCCACCCTTAGCAGCAACAACTGCAATCAAGCGTTTGCTGATTGCAGTTGAGATGAGTCTTTTACAGCGCTATGAAGGAATTTTGGCCCACTCATCTTTGGAGAATTGTTGTAATTCAGACACATTGGAGCCTTAACTGCGTTTTTAAGGTCATGCCACAACATTTCAGTTGGATTCAGTCAGGACTTTGACTAGACCACTCCAAAGTCTTCATTTTGTTTTTCTCAAGCTGTGTGTTGTTGATCATTGTCCTGCTGCAGAACCCAAGTGTGCTTCCACTTGAGGTCACAAACAGATGGCTGGACGTTCTCCTTCAGGATTTTTTGGTAGACAGCAAATTTCATGGTTCCATTTACCACAGCAAGTCTTCCAGGTCCTGATGCAGCAAAACAGCCCCAGACCATCACACTACCACCACCATATTTTACTGTTGGTATGATGTTCTGTATCTGAAATGCTGTCACTTTTACACCAGATGTAATGGGACACACACCTGACAAAAAAGTTCAGCTCTTGTCTCGTCAGTCCACAGAGTACTTTCCCAAAAGTCTTGGGGATCATCAAGATGTTTTCTGGCAAAACTGAGATGAGCCTTTATGTTCTTTTTGCTCAGCATTACATTACATTTATTCATTTAGCTGACACTTTTATCCAAAGCAACTTACAATTGCTATACATGTCAGAGGTTGCACACATCTTGAGCAACTAGGTCAGGGGTCAGCAAATAAGTCTGACATCGGGCCAAATTTTTTTCAGGCCGTTACATGGCGGGCCAGAACATTATTTCAGAAAATTATTTCAAACCCTGGGATACTCATGTACACATTTACCTCAGTCGGTAGAGTGCCGGGCTCATGTTGGAGGAGCTGTATGGAAGCGTATAGGCGACAAAATTAAAATGATCATGCAAACTTGAAAATGAAAATGTAATCCCACAATAACATTATCATTTTACACATATGTATGTGTTATTTAGGTAAATTTTCACATACTTGTGTGAGCATTCTAGGACCATATTAAAATGAAAATGGAAACAGCATTTGACATTGCATTTTCAAAGACTGACTCTGCTCTATAGTGGACTTTATTCAAATGCAATGAGTGAAACAGTGCCCCCAGTCTATTGCAATGCATTTACATTTACAAGCAGCTTTCCAAGGGACACAATGAAAATGAAAATGCAATCTCAATGCAATCAGTCCTCTCATCAAGGCGGGTCCTCAGTTAAGACTTCACTTCCTCTTCAATTAGAAGGCCACTTCAGGTTCTCATAGTTTAGTTGTGTATCTACCATTACACAACACTAGGCTGTAACTTCACACCAAATGAAATCTATCAATCGAACAGCTCAAGGATGGATCTATACCGACTTCAAACTTGGAACCTGTAAGTGTTGCCATTTTTATGTAGCTTTTCTGGGTGGAATTTGGCATTAACATATTCTGCAGCTAATGTGGCTAACTGTAATGTCAAGCTGTTTCTGTTGTGTATTGTGACATTAAGCCCACACACCGTCGCCTGTATGTGTGTCTGTTGCTGCAGTAGCCTATGTAAGTTTACCTGGTCGATGCATGGCACGTGCAAAAAACATTAACTTGCTCATACCCGAAAGCATCAGTGTCCTGCTGGGCAGTGTCAAGCCCAGGCTAATACAAACCCATTCTCATTCAGAGATATACTTTACATTACTGCAAT